>NW_010199580.1:52806-63398 GCF_000695765.1 Mesitornis unicolor
GGCGGCTGCTGAAGTCTCCGGCAACGCGTGTTGCATTCAGAGGATGAAATCTCCACTGCTCCCCACACTGCCTGCTGGGTCTGGTGTCTCTAACGTGTTCCCCCAGTCTATGTCCCAGTTAAGCCAGTTTGCTGGACCAAACCACATGTGTAGTGGCTTCACACTCCTATGGCATCCCCTGTTCCCTCCCACCCCTTCCTTGTGTGCCGGTTGAGATGTCCTGAAGCAGACATCCTGAACTGCTGTGGCATTAGGACAGGCCATAAATTCATGGGCAGGGAGGTTGCCAGTTCTTCATCTACCAGGACTCAGCATTTGCTGTAAACCTGCTGGAAAACTTGCTGAGGACCTGGAGGGCTTGACGCCCTCTGTTCCGTGGTGAAGTGGTACAGGAAGGTGCAGCTCTTCTGGTAGGCTATCCCAACCAGACATGTCCTAATCCCTTGCATGGAGCCTTTTCCAGGCACAGGTCTCTGTGCCTTCCACTTCATGAGCTGGAGGTACCCCAGCCTCTTGCTCAGTTGGCATTTCCTGGGTCACTTTGTCTCAGCTTCCTGCTGTGCAATGCCACCACCACTTACCTTCTGTGGCAAACTCCTCTGGTGTGTCTCATGTACCAAGCACAGGTCTCACCTCTTCTCTCCTCCAGCCTCCTACCCAAAGTGAAACACCTACAAATCTCAGTGCATCTCCTCCTCCCTCAACCCCTTTCACATCACTGGCATTTCTGACACTTGCTCCCATCAGAAAGGAGATCATGTGAAGCTCTGTGTCATCCCAGTTCCCTACAGAAGTGACTGGGGATGGCACAGCCCCTGGTCTTTACTTTATCTCTGCCAAGGTCATCTTTACTTTATCATCTGCAGAATGGAGAAGGAGGCAGTGGACTCATTGTCCTCTCCAGATCTGCCCATTTTAGCACACCTTTTCCATTGCTGTTTTACCACCTCTCAGTAGTTTTGTTTCTGAAAGGTATCCTCTTCAGACTGGGAGACAGCTCCAGTCTGGAGGGCGCTGTCTGTCAACTGAGATTGCTCTTTCTCTCCTCTGTCCCCTACAACAGACAGTTTCCTGATGAGCTTCAAATACTCCCTCTCTGATCTTACAAAGCTGCTCTATGCGATTTGCGTGGCAGCCAAACTGACCTTAGAAGAAGTTCATTGACCTGCAAGGTGATGATAGCATCATGCAACACATGTGTGTTACATTGGTCATTGCTAATGAGGGCTGCAGGCCTTTTGGCTTTTGCAGCAAAATCATCACGAGGCACAAACCTCTTTCCAATGGGAGACAACATTAGGCAGTCAGCTGCTCAGCTCAGGAGATGGTTTTGCTGTCTGCTGTGCAGAAGAAACATTTCTTAGCACTGGAACAACTGGACAAAAACTGCAAGGAAAATGGCCTTTCAAAACCCAAAAATTTCAGAGACAGCTGTCTGCCTGGCAGTGTGAGAAATGCCCTGTAGCTTCAGGGTCCTCATTGCCGCCTGTGTGTTTGTGGCCCTCAAGTACAGCAGGGCTGGGGAAGGATGGCATCCCAAGTGCATTCTGACAAGCACAGATTTACATTCTCCCTGTGGCCAGATAGGTTTTGTCAAATGGCACTTTGAGCAAACGCTGTGTATATCTCCCACACGTCTCTTAAGAAGCCATCTACTCACTGACTCATCTCTCTCACTGAAATTTCTACTGTCTATTTTTTACTTTTTGCTTTTAATTCTTTCCTTTTCTGTCCTCTACCCATGCCTATTTTTTGAATGAGTTGTTTGAAATGGCTCTTTTTAATAGAAAATGTTTTGTATCTTGAAGCCAAGCCTGACCCCTCATTGCCCATCCAGACCTTCAGCCAGTTCCCAGTGACATTACATGACTTACAAGGTTGACAGGACTGAGGTCCATTTCCAGACTTCCCAATGTCATCCTCAGTAGTGCTCAAAATGTACCATCACCTTGAGTGGGCCTATTTTTACTGGCCTTTCATGTCCATCTGCAATGCTCCATCCTTTTCCCTACAAGCACTTGGATGCCAGGAGGATGAGGAGGGGTTGTGCTCCCTATCATCCAGGCATGAGTACCTGCTAAAAATGGTACGTCTTGAGCAGGCAGTGATGAGAAACGGCACTACCAGTGTGGGATGTTTGGACCATCCCATTTGCAGACTTCCATGAGTCTGCTGAGCAGATTAGCATGGCCGTCTTCCAGGATCGTGTGGTCTGATTGCACCAAGAGACTCCTTGCCAAGCAAGAAAATATTGGTGTTACTCTGTCATACAGACTGGTGTCAGAAAGTCCCTCCCTCTGTAATCACCATTGCTGGCTTGCCAGGCGTTCTCTCCTCCCCCACATTATGGCCTTTACCTTCTCTTTGCTGATACACCCACCTCCAGGTGATTATTTTTTCTCTGTTTTTCTCCCTGTACAGCATCTGCCATCATGTGGGCTGAGGCTTCCCACTCTCCAGATGGCCTGGGCTGCAAATGGACCTATTGGGCTGGCACCCATCAGTCCTGGTCCAGCCTGGAGCATTCTGAAGGGAGGCTTGTGCCCTTGTGTACATCCAACTCCATCATTTCCTTGGCACATCTCACAAGTTTCCGGAATCCCATGGGCTCACCTGCCTTACTTTCAGGTCTTCTTCATGTGCTCTGAGAGGATCCTGGACTTTTTACTTCTTCTTTTTTCTTGTAATATAAGTTGCTGAGTGATGCAACTCATTACTCAGAGTGCGGAATGGATTTGAGACACATCCGGTAGGACAGCAGAAAGGCTTTGGCTATGACCCATGCTGTCCAGAAGACAAAATGCTGTTTCTCTCTGTACAGCCTGTAATCTGCCACCCAGGGCGGGCTTTGAATTGCATGGTGGATCACTGTGATCAGCCAGTCCCAAGCTGGGACAGGGCTTGCACCACCCACCGCCACCTGGCAGAACTAAAGGACAGAACAGGCACATCCCTCGCTGTCAACAAGGAGCCACAACTTCCTTACCTGTCATTTGTCAGGCACTTGGTGAATCAGCTCTGCCCATAATAGAGCTGAATCAACTATTTGGGAGCCTTGGGAAAGCCCTTGTTTGCTCCTGGTGAAGAACTCCAGCGTGGTCATAAAGCAAGAGTATTTATGATTATGGCACTGAACTCAATCAAATACAGCTGACGATGTCTCTGGATGATTTGCAGCAGAAATACTTCACCTTGGCGTATAATTTCCCTTTACAGCAGCTTTTTGAAAGCCAAGTCCACTAGCTTGAAATATACTAAGTGACTTCTTGCTTTATAAAGGGTAGCTGATATTATTGCTATTGAGGGCAGGAAGGGAAAGAATGAGGAAAGAAAAGATGTTTTAATACTGAAGTGGATTGTTGTTTTTCCCAAAGAGAGCTGGTGGTGAAAGTAAAGAGAATTAGTCTTAAGGATAGAGGGGAACAGGCCAAGTTTCTATTTTTTGCCTTGGCCGTCCTGTCTCTGCTTTTGACATTTGTAGTTGACCATAGCTAAACTAACACCCTGTGAAATCAACCGTTACTTGTTCAACACAGCCACCAAGTAAGAGAGCCTCAATCATTGTCTAAATAGACAAGACAGCCAACAAGTAATGAAGGGAAACCGAGGCACAGAGGAGTAAAACAAATTGTCTGAGTGTCTGCAGCGTGATAGGGGCTGCAGAAAAAGCACGTGTCTCTCCTGATGTCTATCACCCAACACACCTGATTGCACCATCCATCTTGTCTTTGTACAGACCTGCTCTGATCCAGTGGGGTGGTTTTCATGTCAGTGTTTCACAGACATCTGTACAAGGCTGGGTAAGCTGGGACAGCCTACTTCAGTTGATGGGATAAAGGATTAAGTCTTCTTTTGTGCCTTCTTCTGTAAGATGAGCACTATCTTGTTCTGGGCCTTGCAAGGATTTTAGATTTGTGTGGGGCAAAGAGAGGTAAAAAAGAAATGGCAAAAGCTAAAGGCAAGCCTAGATAAAAAAATCTGTTATCCACTGTGTTTAAAAGATACGTAATCATTTAATTACCTTGAAGGAGGTTTTCATCTTTCCCTGCTCAGCCGATTTGCGTGTGCGTGTGTTTTTCTTCCTCCCCCAAACAAGCTTTTTATTAAAAGGATTTTCATCTGCTGCCTAAAAAGAGAACAGAAGAAAAGATCTCGCACCAAAGTGTTTTATGTTGAGTTGTACGTGCTAATGGCAGTAAAGCCCACATAAAAGAAACAACTGCTTCAAATATTAATTTGTCAAAAGGGATAGAAAGCCGTGTGCGCTGCATGCTGCGAGCAGCTGCCGAGGAGCAGAGTGCCGCTTCGCACGGCGCTTGCTTGTGCTTCGTGCCCAAAGAAGAGCTTTACCAGTGGCCTCTGCAGTGGACTGCACTGATTTAGCTCTGACCGGCCACTTGCCCTCCTTAGGGTGGTTTTTTTAGGGAACAGGGAAGAAAGAAGGGGGAAAAAAAGAGGGTAAGGAGTGATAGCAACAGCTCAACCTGCGCTGGCAAACATTTAACCAGCATTTGGACAATGCCCTAAATAACATGTTTTAACTTTTAGCCAGCCCTGAAGTGGACGGGCAGTTGGACTAGATGATCGTTGTAAGTCCCTTACAACTGAAAATATTCTATTATTTCTAGTCTCTATTCTATTCTATTCTATTCTATTCTATGCCATTCCATGCCATTCCATGCCATGCCATGCCATGCCATGCCATGCCATTCCATTCCATTCCATTCCATTAATTTTAAAGTGAAAGTGCCCATGTCTCCTCATCATGGACTTTGACTGTAGTAAACTCACCAGTGCCCTTCCCCACTCTGCCAGTGCATCTCAGTCTGGCTCAGGGAGGGTTTTTCCCCAAAGTCTCAAAAAGCAGACAGATATTTGCCCCAAATATCCTGCTTTGTCCTCTTTCCAAGGTGCAGAAGGAAGGCATGGTGCCCATCTCCTCCCAAAACGCGCCCTGGTGGAAATGCCTGGGTGGCTGACCTGGGGAGGGGTTAGAGGACCTGCTGGGCCATCGGGTGAGCATGGCCAACCCCTTGCTCCCTTGCATGGACAAATCTCCTGGTGATGCATCTTCAGCTGTTGCTGTGGCAACTGCTCTGTTTCCCTCCTGCTCCTGTTTCCAGCCTCCCTTAACCAGGCCAGAGAGGGGGCTGCTGGAAACATCAGCACAGGGAGGAGAGAAAACCCATCTCCACTCAAATTAATGTGTCTCTTATTGCTCAGGGACTCTAATGACAGTTGCAGCAAGGCCAATACCAGAATCCTTCCCTGCTTGTTGATTATCTGCTCACTTATCCTGGCACCTGTCTATCATGAAGGGGAGGGTGCGAGGTGTAGTTTCTATGGCAACTGCAGGCAACCTGCTGCCTTCAAGTGCTGTGAGCAGGCAGGGGGACCGGCAGGAGAGGCGAGGGGATCAGGAGCATCTCTAGACAGGCAGCTGCTGCAGGCACCCCATGCGGATGGGGTCTGGCGTAGTGATGCATGCATTTCATGGCACCTGCTTTTAAGCAGCGTGGGGGTTTGGTGTTTATCATCTATTTAGCTCTTAGAAGTGTTTCCAAGCACGTGTGATGGAGTTCAGTCTTGTTAGCATCCTGTCCAGGATGGGGGTAATCTGGGAGGAGGCTGTAGCTGATGGTTTGGATCCATCTGTGGCTTGGGGCTCCTGGTGGTTTGCCATTTCAGGCTATGGTGTTGCAGCCCTCATCCACTCTTACAGCCCTTTATGAGAAATGGAGATGTATCGTGGAGTGGGTACATCCTCTTCAGAGGGGATGCTTCAGATAATAGGAAGAGGAAATTAAATGCAGAAATTGCAGGCCAGACAGAAAGCTTTTCCCCTTGTTCATGGAGTCCTGTTAGAGCATGAAAATGCTGCTCTGAGGCAGTATCAGGTAGTGTATGAGACCATGGGTTTTATTTCAGCAGATGAGAGTTTTATTGCTGGCTCTGAGTTGGCTTGGACATGTTCTCTTTTCTGTGCCCCTGTTTCTCTCATACTCTCTTCTGATTTGGGTAAGCACTTTCTGTTAATAGGTGCTTGTGCAGTACTTAGGACATGGAGCTGTGATATCGCAGTGGCGGCTGTTCATAAGAAGTCTTTCAGCAGGTACAAATAAATTAGATAATTTGATGTTGTTTGCAAGTCATACTGACTTGCACTGAGATGATGCAAGATGGAAAGCCTGTGTGTGAAGTGACTTCTCCTGCTAATTTTGGGTACCTTTTGCCATCTCTGAGCCTTTCTACCCTGCAGTCACTCGGCTGGCAGGAGAAAAGGCTGGTAACTTGTTAGATTTCTGCAATAACTTTTAGCAGGATTTGTGTTTATGGTGGTGGTGGATGTGCAGGAAATCTGTCCTGGGGCAGGGCAGCTCCATCATGACTCTCCTTTTTGAGACCTCCAACCAAATCGCAGTGGGAACTGAGAACTGATGGAAAAAGTCCTACCTGTGAGAGGTTCATCCTACCTCAATACACATCTTTTTTTCTTAGAGGTTAGCTTCTTCAGCCACCATGTGAGTGACTAATCAAGGACCTGCTCAAGGACCTAGTTTGAATGGAGGTGTAAGGACCATCTGACACTCAATACCTGCTAAATGTTACTCGTAACGGTTGGGTTGCTCATCTTTGTAATGCAAGATGGCTTATCCCGCAGAACAGAGTGATCACAGAATGCAACAGGGTAATATTCACCTGTCCCTGCCAGCGCAGCACCCATGAGATAACATTGGGAAGAGCTTCTGTTGTTTTGGTAGCCTGGCTCAGTGCAGTGCCATCGTAATGCCTCAAGTGGCTACAGGATTTTTTAGCTATCTGGACATCCATTAGGACTGCTGGGATCTGTATGGCACTCTGCAGTTTGAGGGTTGCAAGGCAATTCCCCATTCAGACTTAGTTCAGGGTGATGGCCTGGCTTTGAAGCAGAGCAATTTTGCTTTTCTCTGTTGTTGCATCAGCTGCATTCACTACGTTGTGATATAAGAGGTTTTGGGACTTGGCCAAGGAGAAACACTCTCAGGATGTTGAAGCTGCAGATAAGAGGTGAGGCTGGAATGTGTCTCCTGCCCTGCATGAGGCATCTCCAGGAGGCTGAGCCCAGGCTTTCTTTCCCCTCCTTGTCTTTGTGCATGAGTCCATTTGCTTTGGCTGGGACGTTATCTCATGCTGTCACGGATCTTGGTGAGGAGGAGGGTGAAAAGAGCATAATATCATTGTCCCAACCTTCCCACTGTGGAAGCCAAAATATTATGGCTCTCTGGGCTTCTGTCCTGGTTTCTGAAGGAAGCGGGATTGCGTCAGCGTGGCCTGTGTGTGCACCTCTGGTCTGTCTGTTACTCTATCATCTCTGTTGGCTTCTGAACCCACTGACCATTCTAGGCCATTCTTAGTTGGGCCAAAGTCTGGAGCTCTCAAAGACACCAGGTTCCTAGTAATTTCATAAAAATGGGCAGCTGTAGAGGAGAAATAGACTTTTGTCCCTCTGTTAGGAAGGAAGTGCTACAGCATGGGCTTGATTCTTGTTCAACACCAGAAATCCCCATGTGAGAGCATGGTCATGAGAGTCCTTGTCACTTCTGAGGGAGCCTGGGTTGGAGAATATCCCTTCTGTATGCAATACCCATTTGTTGGCAAAAATATATAGGAAACTTAGTTTTGTTGGGGAGCAATGCGCCAGTGTCATTGGTACCTACATGGATGAGTAGTAAGGAGTACTATTGCAGTGCTGAGACTCTGCAGTCTCATTGGGCTGCTGGGGTGCCATAAATGGATATACAGTGCTTTGATAGAAATGAAAGGTCTTGTGAACGTCAGATGGAAGTCCTTGCAGAAGGACAGAAAGCGCTGGCTAGGCAGAAGGATGAAAATTTTTATAGTAATAATAATTAGACAAAAAAAATCATTACTGCTTTATAAGCTGCTTGTGCTCTGCTCTGTGCTTTGCATGATTTTGCACAATCCAGCTTTACTATGTGTGTTATTCTGAAGGCTCGTCTTACCTAAACAGTCTTTTAATTTAACGAAAGTCAGATTTGGTTCCACTAAATACACTTATCTTGTCTCTTGCACATACACCACCTTCCTCAATGCCCACGTTTGTATTTCTTATAATTTCAAAACCAGGCAGGAAGCACCAGAACTGACACTGCTTGCTTGTCTCCAGTAGCCGCTCTCCTTTGAGCAGATGTACCTAAATGACACAGTTATCTACTATTTTATTGTCACTAGTCCACTCCCTTCACCCAGTGACCAGACGGCTCCTGCTCTCCGCATCATTACTTTTCCTACTGAGCATGTGTCAAAGCAGCAAAGGGCTGAAAGAAAGCTAGCGTTGTGTCTCTATTTGAAAAAAAGATAAATGTGGTGCTTGGATAATTATGGCAGCCTGACCTTGAACCTTGTGAAATAATGGACCAGCTGAGAAAGACTCTATTAATAAAGAATTAAAGGGGGGTAAAATCATTAGTGTTGATCAGCAGAGATATGTGGAGTGACTTCAGAGGCAGAATAGTCCTAGGTCGGGATCCAGCTCTCAGCAGAGCTGGGTTATTTCCCTGTGTGGCCTTTGAGGAGCCACTTTGCTCCCTATCAGCGGGATTCAGCAGTGAGCCATGTGAGAGGAGGTTAGTTATCTTCATTTAGTTCCTGCTTTTCCAGTATCCACTCTCCGGTGATCAGCATTGCTCATTGCTCTCTAGCCTTCACAACGCTGAAGCCAGGGACCCAAGAGTCTATGGCAGCTAAGCTAATGATCTGCTATCGACCTTTTGTGCTCCTTTCCTCCAGCACTGGCATCTGTACACTAATCTGTGCAAGCCACCATGGAGGTGTGTAGCTGCTGGAGTGCACAGAGCCAAATCTCTTCTACAGACTGAGCACCAGCATCCAGGACAGCCGCCTTTGCCCAGGCACCAGAATCGGTTGCTATATCTGACAAAAGAGAGCTGCTATTTGGTCCTGAATGCATGGAAACTCCTTAACTAGAAAGTAGCCACCAGAAGTGACAGCGATGCAAGGACTCAATTATTTCTTTGTTGTCTCTGCAGATGTTTACACTTCCCATAAATCCTGCTGCTTTCTCCTCATCAGCTGCCCTTAAAGTTCTGAGCATTTTCTTCGCTTATTATTACTTTTGCTGTGCCAATAAATAAGCACACCATCAATCAAACTAACAACATTGCAAGCTTAGGAAGTGGAGATAAAATATATGGTGCATTAAAAAATTCTTTGACCGGGTGAAGTTTTTTGTAGCTGGTTTGATTGCTGCTGGTGCCGATGTAAATTTGGGGGAAGTATATCCAGAAATTTATGGAGCTTGGAATCCTGCCTACAAAGCATTGACCTGATTCCACTTTATAACCTAATAACGCTCCTCGGCACTGTTCGTGTAAATTTTAAATATAATTTTATGGTGGTAAGAATTAGTGGTGTAATAATGTAAACACAACCTGGACTGTAACTCACCCCTTCCGTTCCTGCACTGGGAATGCTGAGCGCGTTCCTGCTTCGTTCTCGGATTGTCCTAGGGCTGGGAAGTTGTGCAAGAGTTTAAAAGTGATTCATGGAAGGAACCAGCTTGTCAGCCCTGGAGCCCAAAGCTCTGTTTGCAGTGGTATAGCTGCTAAAATAAGTCTGATTTCGCTCAGATAGTGTCACAGCTCTGACCCAGGGTGACCATGCTGAGGTGTGAGCAAGAAGTTCAGGCAACATATTCCAGGCAGTCCTGGCTGCCTCTCATCTGCCAACTTGCTGTTTTCCTGCCTTTTATCCAAGTGAAATCTGATTCCTCCAAAGTCAACAATAAAAAACCCCAACTTTTTTTATTTGCCTGTTTTCTCCCTTTTTTCTCCTTCCTTCCCTTCCTTTTCTTCCTCTTTTCCTGTTTATTCTTAGTTTTTTAAAGTTTTTGTTTGTTTGTTTTAAATCTACTCTAACTAACAGAGCATCCACATGCTGTGGTCTAAATATCTTTATAAAGAATCAATCTCTGTCTCTCAAATCTTACCCTTCATTACAGCACAGAGTGGGAGAGTGAGAAAGCCATAGAGGGCACGGGGAAGGTGGAACATTGCAGCTCAGCAGAGCATAGGAACAAAAGATGTATTGTAATTTCATAATGTGTGAGTAAATAACAATCTACGTATCATTTGTTGTGGTGTCCTGAAGGGCTTAAGTGAGTAAATCATGGTCTGCACTTTGACTCACTTTGTGATCATGTTCCTTCCGGTCAAGGTATCTTTGATGAGGCAAATATATTGAAAGGAAAGTCTTAAAAAAAAACTCCTCTGAAGTTGAAAATGAAGAAATGGATTTTTATGGCAAGAGAAAAGGGGAGTTGGATGCTTTGAGATGAGTCGTGGAGGAATTGGTGGTGGTGGCTATGTCTGGTTTTAATGGAGATGACTCTTACTCTTCTGGGAAAGGAAGGGTAAGAACCCATTTCCAGAGTTGAATTTATCTTGCCAAACATGTCTATAATGCAGTCAGGAATAGGTGAGATCTCGTTTCCTTCAGTGGAAAGTGGTGATCTAGTCAATGCTACCAGGGGTTGTGGGGGAGCAGTATAAAGGAAAAGCAGGTGAACGTCC
>NW_010199580.1:63429-64499 GCF_000695765.1 Mesitornis unicolor
TGCTTTGGATGACGAGAGATGCATGGGAGAAAACAAATGAACTGGCACACCAATATAGAGTGGAGACTGTTGATAGGTGGATGGGTCATAGTATTAAACCCTCAGGGATCTTCTACCTTTTCCCGTGTAGGAAGCCTACCATTCAAAATAGACTCATTTTCCTTTGGAAAATGAAAAACATTTTTATGAGACCTGGGCTCATGATCCTGGCCATAAACAGAGACAGAGCGTGAAATGGTACAAAATAAGATTAGGAGAAACCCCATGCAATATCACAAGACTATGAAAGATCCCTACAAACTTCATCCCTAGGAGAGGATGATAACTCAGGGTCTCTGGTCAGTCTCCAGCTTTGACTGGAAAACACCATGGCGAAATCCCTATGAAACTGTAACTGTATATGTAGGAAGCACCGTAAAGGAACCAAACTAATTAGTTCAGGGCTAAGACCACATAGCCTCAGAGAGGTTTCATCGCCGTCTTTAGCAGAATTCTCATGATGGCTCTCACTGGGGACTCACTCAGGTATTGCTGTGATGAGGGCCATAACACATATGTGAGAGAAAAGGAGAGAAAGGGTTCTCATATTTCTGAGACTTCATTATTTCTGCAAGCTACAGCAAAACACATTCGCAGGCATTCTACAAGGAGTTATAAATAAGGAAAATTAAACTACCATCGACCCAATGAGTACAGCCTGTTTCATGCGGTGTTTTCGCTGGAAAAGCTCTCTGACTTGATAACTGGCAAAATTTGGTGATTTGAGGTGTGCATCGCTGCTGATATGAGTAAGTGGCAAGGGTGGAGGATATTATTTTAAAGAGACTGGTTCATTTGAAAGCATTTAAGGAATAGAATGAAGCTACACACACAAAATGAATCAAAAAGAGTCTGCTTTCAAATGTGTTGCCCTGGTACAGATTAAACTGGATTTTAGCTCCTCTGGAATCTGAACCAGCTCCCCTTAAATTAGGGGGAAAGGCTCAATTTATTATACTCCAAAGACAAAAGGGATGGGATTGTGCCCTTCCTTGGTACAGTTGTTGGCAGTGTATGTTTTTATTTTCCCT
>NW_010199580.1:64530-89282 GCF_000695765.1 Mesitornis unicolor
CTACATCGTGTGAAAACTGCGCTTTTCCAACTTAGGTGATGCCCATTGCAGAGGAAGTGTGAAGAGAAGCTGCCTCTGCTGGAAAATGCCCAAGATAACTCTTTTTTAAGGACCCTTCTGTTTAGATCCTGTGGCGGGGTCTGTGCTGAGCAGGTTGATGTTTTACCCTCAAAAACACAGGCACACAAAGCTTGACAGAAGCTGCAAAATGAGAACTACATTTGAATTTGAACCCAGAGCCTAGTCCAAGCTCGGAGGTTTTATGCAGTACATCACCCAATAAAACTGCCTTTTCCCACTCCCTGTTTCAATTAGAAAGAACATTAGGTCAATCAGATAAAGCCACATTGGGAGGATTTCCTCTTTATGGCGCTTGCCTCTTCAATTATCTATAATGAACTTCCTCACAGCACTGCAAAGCTTTTTATATGCAAACGAATCCTGTTTTGGGGCTGCCTCAATCACTGCTCGTTAATGAACTTGAAACAAGTGTTATCGGAAAGGTTACAGCACCAGTGGTGGGGAGGGGGACGGGATAAAGCTAGACAAGAAAGACCAGCCTGAAGAGCTGGGATTGGCCTGCAGGTAACATAGTGGACTATCTCCAACCCCCATCCTCCAGCCCCCTTCAGAGGCTTTTCTGTTTGACAGACATCAAGCAGAATGCCCACTCTTGGGAAATGACTGCGCAGCAGCAGATAGGGCTTTCCCATCCTCCTGTCCCGCTGATTCACTCTGCCAATGCATCTCTCTCTGAACTCCTATTGCTGGCGAGAAAAAAAATGAAGAAGGTGTTGCCAAGGTCTTTTCTTATGCCAGGAGAGAGAGAGGGAGCCAATTCAGAGGCCTCAGGACATGTTGGGAAGATGGGGGGAAGATTCAGGAGATCATGAAGCTGTGCAGTCCCAAATGGTATTTACACATGGTATCTGCTGGCATGATCAGAACTGGAAACTCTCATTCTTATTTTATATCACTTAGACCACCTCCTTCCCCTGACCTCTGAGTTTTTCTAGGTCTAAGTCACCCAGGGTTAGATTATGCCTCATGTTCTCATGCTCAGTCGATACTTACCCTGCAACTGGCCTTAAGGCTGCTGTGCCTTGATAAGGTTGACTATTGACTCAAGATTGGAAGGACTTTCTACACCATCAAGCTTTGCCGTTTTGTCAAGGCAAACACTTCTATGACACTTTAACCATTGCATTTCACTATTAGTAGGTCCCTGGGATCATTCAAGACAGGAAGGGCTTTTCAGTCTGGAAGCCCCACGAGGACAGACAGACCCTATCTGTGGGTTTCTGCTAACAGATTATGACCAATAGGACAAGAGGAAATGGCATCAAGTTTTGTCAGGGGAGGTTTAGGTCAGACATTAGGAAAAACTACACTGAAAGAGTTATCAAACACTGGCACAGGGAAGTGGTGGAGGCACCATCCTTGGATGTATTTAAAAGCCATCCAGATACGGTGCTCAGGGAAGTGGTTTAGAAGTGGGCATGGTAGAGTTAGATAACGGTTGGACTTGATGATCTTAAAGATCTTTTCCAACCATAACAATTCTAGGTTTCTATGACTCTCTTTGGGGACTGGAGAAGGCTTCTGGAATTCACTGCAGTGATGTGCTGGGTGGTTACTGGATTTTCTTCCTGCCCCTGGCCATGGATCAGCTCACATCCGCAGTGCGATGATTGATGGCTCTCTTTATTCTGTTCCTGGTTGGTGTAACTGAAGATGTTACAAGTCTAATCCATTCCTTTATCTTCCTAAGCTATTTGCTTTAGTAAGATGTTTCCACCATCTGCTCTAACAAGCTCCCAGGCTCTCATAAGCCATAAATTCTGCTTTTGAGCCTTTCAGTCCCTTTGCCTACTTTCCAGCCTTGGATCAGTCATTTTCCTCCTGCCATCCCTTGCCCACACCTACAGATTAAGTTCACACCTCTTTATGTAAGTTCCCTGCCTCTGCCCTCACCAACTGGACCTGGTTTTAATGTTGGGCAGGACAGGCTGAAATGATGTTGTGCTCTGGACTGGACAGGGTGGGTGCACCATCATGATACCATGGTGCTCTAAAAGAGCAAGCAGTGTGCCAAATACAGTGCAGAGAAGAAAAAGAGGGTATAAGCTTTCCCCCGGCATTTAGGATTTGAAAAGACTTAAAAGAGGGGACAGCCAAGCACTCACAAGTGATCAGGACAGCATGGTCCGTGCATATGGCATGCTTATGTTTTGTAGCCTGGTGTAGTGGTTGTTTAAGGGATCCCATTTTATACCAAACTGCCTTGGATTATCCAGGCGAACGCTGCAGTAATTTCCTAAAGAGCTGATAGCTCCCTAGAATACATGAATTTGACAGCTTGCAGTTGTCTGTACCATGAAGCAGCAGTGCATTGCTACTCGAACTAAAGCTGTGCAAATTAATGAGAATTTCATTGCAGCTTTCTGCATTGCAGCTTTGGGTGCCCAGACCTCTACTTGCGCGAGGGATCCACCAAGAGGCACTGGATTAGCAACATCCACGTAGCATTGCTCCTTTTCTGAAATGGTTGCAAGCCTTTGCAAGGGATCTCCACACACAGTGTAACAGTTGTTTCTTGGGAGCTGGATCCATCTATAATAAATATTCCGTTCCCTTCTAAGCCAAAATAAACTCTTTTTAACAGCCCAGACGCTGTAGTTTACAAGATGTCTTGCTGGAGCTAGCTGGAGCTGTGCCTTTTGTACAACGGTGCATTGGCTGTTGGGGAGGAGAAGAACTACGCTCAGATTTTTGCTTTATTCCCTTCTCATGTCACAGCATTGAGACCAGATTAAGTCCCTGGATGGGACATGATTGCTTTCCCACTACCTGAGTCATGGAGCAGGTATTAAAAAGCACCAGCGGTAGCTTCCTTGGGTCCTGCGGGTTGAAAGTGTGTAGTGTGAACAGGAAAGATAGGAAAGGATGGTCTGTAAAAGAAATTCTTCCTCACCTGTTTATCTGAGCCATCCAGGTAATGCTCCTTGAATACCCTTGTAATAGGCTGAGGCCCAGGGAGATGCAAAGGCTTTGTAATCAGTTGAAGCGAAGCGTGAAGTGAGAAGCTTGAGAAGCATCAGAGGACTCCACCCGGGGCTGGGAAACCCATGTGCTGACTTGGCGTGTTGTCTTCTCTCTCCCCAGGATTGTCCCCAGCTGCTGCAGGCAGAGAAGATCCTGGTGCCGGTGGAGGTGATCAAACCCATCACACTGAAGGCCAAGAACCTGCCCCAGCCGCAGTCGGGCCAGCGAGGCTACGAGTGCATCTTGAACATCCAGGGCAATGAGCAGCGAGTGCCCGCCTTGAGGTTCAACAGCTCCAGTGTGCAGTGCCAGAACACTTCGGTGAGCAAGCCCTGTGTGCTCAGGAGAGATACAGGGGCCAAGGAGGACCAGGAGTGCCTACAGCACTGTCCCAATGGGATCTGGGGTTGTGTTTCAGCCACCTTTACTTTATTGCCTACCTGATTCCAGGCACAGTCAAGGAAAGGCTGGTTGGTAGCTTGCAAAGAGCCCTTTTTACTATGTAGACTGACTGGTGTCCCCACACCATAGTTGCATCTGCCCTTGAGTCCCAGAATTTGGCCATGCTGGAGCACGTTAGCCATGACCCAGAGGTATTAGGAAGAAATTCTTGACTGTGAGGGTGGTGAGGCCCTGGCCCAGGTTGCCCAGAGAAGCTGTGGGTGCCCCCTCCCTGGCAGTGCCCAAGGCCAGGTTGGACGGGGCTTGGAGCAGCCTGGGCTGGTGGAGGTGTCCCTGCCCATGGGGGTTGGACTGGGGGAGCTTTAAGGTCCCTTCCAACCCAAACCTTTCTGTGATTCTGTGAATATTATCAGCTTAACCTGCGCATATCCTCAAAGTGCAACATCCTTATGTGCATTCAAAAGGGTTTCCAAAAGGACAAGTATTCATACCAGCACTGAGAGTTAACGTTATTTTACATGGGGTTTTGGTGATGGGATGTATAAAACCCCATATAAACAGTCTGACAGATGCCAGCATGTAATGGATCAAAAGAAGGGTGAGATGATGAAGACTTGAGTCAAACCTTCCTCCAGCCACTGACTCACCGCATGACCTTTGCTTAATCTTTTTGCCTCTGCCCACCTCCACTTCCCCATCTGCAGCACAAGATCAGTAACCACCCTCCCAGGGAGCCCGTGTGAGTCATGGTGGTGGTGTCACCACAGCAATAGCAGTTTTGGGGACAAACACTGGCATCTGCCAGGAGCTGTGCACTTGTGCAAGGGCGGTCTCTGCTTCTCCGGAGGTTTCTCCATGAGATTCATGTCACCAAGACAAGCATTTGAGTCATTCTCACTGCTGCTACTGTGAGATGATTTATTAGTCAAAGAGCTAATTACAGGCTTTAGCCACTTCACTGCAGCTCTGCTGCTCCATGCCAGGCAGTGCTTGTTAAAATCCATCACAAAACATTCTGTTGCATTAAGCAGCGTAGTGAAGATTATAGGCGGTTCACACATTTTACAATCTGTTGCAAACAAGCAGCTTCCCTTGTATTTGTTTCTTTGTCCCTTGCCCACCCCCAGATTTTCATTACTGGTTAGTGGCCTGGGAGTATCCAGGTTTGAGGTTTCATATAAATCCAATAAATGAGTCTGGATTTGAGAAGTAACGGTTACTGTTCCCATACTGCCTGCATGCTGCAGGAAGATGTTAGTGCCTAAGACCAGAGAAATGGGCTTTGATGAATCCCCAGATGCATCTGCCCATGGGATGCCTGAGTGCTGCGGCAGCACCATGTTGATTTTAAAATCTCTGCTCATGCCACATCACTCAAGGCTACTTCTGAGCTGCGTGGGGTGGCAGAGCTGAGTCTCAGGCTAATGCCAAGGTGACCTTGGCTGCTGCATGGTGTCTTTTGGACCCCTGTCCCATGTCTGGTGGTGACTCAGGTGGACCTTTTTGTTCTCCAGGGAAAGAATTGGAATAAACTCAACTCTTTTCTATCCTGTTTTCTGCCTCCTCCCTCCTCCTCTCCCCTCCCCTCTTTTTTCCCTCTCCTTCTCTTTCCTTCTCTTTTCTTCCCTTTCCTTCCCTTTTCTTTCCTTTTCTTCCCTTTTCTTGTTTCCTTCCCTTTTCTTCTGAATGCACTTTGACACTGATTTCAGTTCCTTTTTTTTTCTCTTTCTGAGAGATGTTATTTCATTGTTGCTCTGAATTTGCCAGACACTGAGAGAAAGAGATGTGGAAGGGAGAGCCAGACAAAAGACAGAAACATTCACACGGATACAAAAAGAGAAGAGAGAAGCCCTGGCTCTGAGCAGGTGGCAGAGGACACAGACAATAGGGAAGGAGTGCTGTAGATATGTCTCCATCACGATTATTTCCTTCCCTGCCAGAATTAGCATTCAGTCTGGAGCCGCGGCGGTACAATGAGCCTCTGCTCCAAGGGTCACCTGGCTTTAGAAACAGCCGTATGGGCTTGTTTGCAAATTGATTCAGCCCCCTTCGACAGAGCTTTTTTACACGGCAGAGTTGCTGGATGAGGCACTGAATGTAGCACCTGCATTGCAGGCTTGGAGAAGGTCCAGAGGAGGGTGGGAGGATGTGTTGTGTTGGTGCGTCCCTGAAGGGATGCTATCCTGCCAGCAGATCTTTCTGTTGGTGATGCATGCTAGACTAAGCAATCATTCTTGGCTTGCTTTCCTCCAGAAGCCTCAAGATCTACCCCCTCCCATCACACACTAGGCACCGATGAGCTCAAATTCAGCTCTTGCAGAGTAGTTTCTGCAAAATGCAGGAGTTTTCTGCTTTCAGGATCAGGAAAAAGCTTTAACTCTTGGTCTCAGCTGCCTGGTCCCTCAGGATTCATATCAGGGTAGCTGAAATCAGGACCATCTTAAGCAGGTGCTTTTCTGAGTGGTTCCAACTTCAGTTAAGAGATGCTGTAAGGACACCCAGGTGGGATCAGGCTATCTGATGGTCTGTCAGTAATGTCATAGCCAGCACTGATGGGGCCTAGGTCCAGTCAATAGCCAGCTCTGTCACTCCCCCTGTCTTTCCTGGAGATATTTCATTTGATAGCAGCAATAAGTCGCTGCAGTCAGCATGCTTCGGGACAATTATTGCTCTTGTCAAGTGGTTTGAGAGTCTCAGCTCTGGGCTTTGTCCTCTATCGCACCACCCAAGGCATGCAATTATCACTCAGAGAGACCCTGCCTGCCATTCCTTATTGCACTTATGATAGCTCTGCCGACAGGCTGGACACAGAGTGATGGGAGGAAATGAAGAGGAGGAGGGCTAAGGAGGCATATAAATAAGTAAGTGAAAACGCCAGCAGAAATGGCTGAAATTGCCAGATCTATTAGGGCAGAGAGCAGTCTCCCCAGTGGGAAGCAGTGGGAGCCCCAGCACTTGCAATCGGCCCAGTATTCACAGCCTCAAGCATGAGGACCAGGGAGGTGGGCGAGAGACGACCCACTTGACCATGCCATGCTTGACCATCATTGCCGTTACCTGATGCAATGACTAAGCCCACATTGCTCTGTGTGAGCCTGCCCACTCCCTGGCCTTGGCACACACTGATTTCTAGCAACAAAAAAACCTGCTGATAATTTGCCTTCACAGGTCCGTGTGTCATGAGACCTGAGATGATACAGCTGAAAGTGCTGTGTAACTTAGGGATAGAAAAAGCAAATATGTTGTATTTGTCACATCATTGCACTTGAGCGAAAGATCTCGGCGGCATTTGACTCTGGTGTGGCTCACACAGTAGAGGGAGTTATTAAAAAAACAAACAAACCCAAAATCAAACAAACAGAAAAAAAACCCTCAAAAAAACAGCTGAGTAAAAACAAGAATCTATTCACAGAAATAATGGGAAGGCACACTCATGGGTTGCCGAAGGAAGACAAGTACAGGACTCTGAGTTGTACAGCCACTTCTCAGTTACTACGATCCATTATTATTATTTATCTACATTCAAATATCACAGAGAAACCCCAATCGTGATGTGGACTCCATTGCCCTGGATGATACCCAGATGTAAAAATTCAGTCGTAGCCCAGGGAAGCAGAGCCCAAGGAAGATAGGATGACTTCGGGCAAGAAGTTTTCTGCCTGCAGTTTATGGCTGGAAAACTGATGCAAAGAGGGATTGAATGATTTGCACAGGATCATAGAATCACAATCACAGAATGTGTTGGGTTGAAGGGGCCTTTAAAGCTCATCCAGTCCAACCCCTGCAGTCAGCAGGGACATTGGCACCACATCAGGTTGCTCACAGCCCCATCAAGCCTGGCCTTGAATATCTCCAGGGATGGGGCCTGCACCACCTCTCTGGGCAACCTGTGCCACTGATCTACCACCTCATGGGGAAGAGCTTTTTCCTCATATCCAACCTAAATCTGCCCTTTTCCAGTTTAAAACCATTCCCCCTCATCCTGTCGCTCCATGCCCCAGTGAACAGCTCTTCCTAGATTTCTTATAGGCACCTTTCAGGTATTGGGTCACACAAGGAGTTGATGGCAGAGCCAGGTACAGGAATCAATCCCTCGGCCCAAGGTCTGGCCACAGAAGTGGTGTCAGTGAAAACAGACTAAAGCTAAAATACTGCTAAAATGCTGTTTGTCTGCAGGTGTTTCCACACTATTGGACATGTTTGAGGTACAAACATCATGTAACCCAATACAGCATCCGAGTGGGATGCAGCATGGCTAAGGATTTGCACAAACCGCATGACTCAGAGGTCTGTGAAGCTGGGTTTCTCTAATGCAGGGTGCCTGCAGTAACAGGATGCCCCAAAGAGCCAGGAATTTGCAGATTTCTGACATGCAAAATGTCTTTCCATGGCTGCACCTAACTTTTATTGCTGTTGTGGAAATGATAGCTGTGATTTTCCAGCTATCCTCTCAGTCTGAGGATAGTGAACTTCTATGAGACAAACAGTCAATGTGTTTAAAATAGCTTGTGTACAATATGTTAAGCTGCTAAAAACATGACAGAATGGCCACGATGTGATGGGCTCAGCCTGTGTTGCAGGAGAATCAGATACTAGCAAATTGTTTAAGAGACAAAGAACTGGTCCTTGGGAGTCCAAAACATGCTGCGTTGTTCCTGTGAATTACAACAGCTCCTTCTAGCAGCTTTTTGGCATTTCCTGATGAGAGTCAGTCTGCCTTTCTGGAAGGGCAGCCTCTCTTTCTCAGTTTAGGCCCCTAAATTGCCTGTAATTTTCTGCTTTGATTTGATTTGCATGGTGGGGAATCCAGATTTCGAAGACTTAGGGGTCAGATTTACATCTTCAGAGCAGTTTTGCCTGTACCAGAGAAAGTCGTGCAAGGCAGTGTCTATATACAAGCCCTAACGGTATGAATGCTCTTAGCAGGAGTATCTGGGAAGCTCTGCTGTCCTGGAGATCGATACAACATCCCTTTTTTCTTCCCTGAAACATATTTCCATCTTATTGTTACAGCTGAGTGGATCCTTTTCAAAGACTCCTATTGAGTTCAGTGGGCTTTGAACAGGGGTCACAATGAGTTAGCAGCTCCTGTGGTCTGAAGAGGATGGAGCATTTACTCGCTCTTACTTTGCAAATTGCTCTGTTTCACTGCTGTGTGCAGCCCACAAGCTGTCTGAACAGGCTGGGCATGGAGAACATCCTCATCCCAGCCCTCAGCTGGCTTCATCCTTGGAGCTCTTCAATGAGGATCCTGTTGTGTATGCCCTCACATCCGTTTCCAGTTCTGGATCGACTCTGCTGAGTTAACAAGCCTAATATGCGTTTGCCCCCGGTGCAGCAGACAGATAACATCTAAAATCCCAGCTGGGCTCCTGCTGCTGGCGCTCGGATCCTCAGTGGGATGAAAAGCTCTGGGGGACTCCGGCTGCCTGTCCCTTGGCAGCCTTTTCTAGGCTCTGCTAACAGCAAAATCCCAATGCATACACACGCGAGGCTCTGCTGAGGCAGAAAGTAGCATTTTCTCAGTCACCTCCAGACTCAACACCTTACTTAAGGGTGACCAGTTGTTCTGTATATATGCTTTTTCCCATTCGCAATCAGCGTTTGCAAAGTGCTTGTGCAATGCAGGCGTCTGCAAAGTTCCTGAGTGGCAGAAGATTAATTATTCTCTACTTCTCACTCCTGTCTCCCCATCCTTGCTCCTAGCTCCAAAAAGCTGTGAAAAGCCAGTGTTGTGAGTCCAAGCGGCTCTGCATCATCTTGCATCTTGCTGGCAGTGACACCGAAAAGTGTCATAAAAATGCTAATATTGAATGAGACTGGCGGGTACAGCCCTATTGCAAAGGGCTCTGCTAACCTGCGGCTGCTCTTTACTTCCATGGTAACCACAAAGCTTATATACCCATAAATACCCTACAACTAGATCGTAATCACAGGGTCTTGCAGATTAGTGGCTAATTGTGTTTAGTTTGTCCAAAGAGAAATTACCGTGCAACTAGCACTCACTCTGCCATAATGGATAGAAATCACCTTATACAATTTACTCTGCAATTATATGGCAATTAACGGATGCAGAAAAAGCTACCTCTAAAGGCTCGGAGCTTTGGCATCTCTGTGGAAAACCACACTGAGGCTTAAAGTGATGGGGAACTTTTTAGTGGTCTCTAAGACATAACCAACCAAACCAGACAGCTTGCTGAATTAAATTTAACCTTGTAGTGGGGAAAACATATTTTCCTTTAACAGTGGGAGTTTGTCTCACTGTAGATCCCAGTGCAGTGGGAGATTCCTGATCTCAGGAGGGTAAATACTTACATGTGCTGTGGTCAGTAGTAGCGGACATGAAATACCTCTCACCTTTTGGCCTTGTTTCCATTCTGTCCTTTAAGCAGCCATCTCCTCTCCCATTATAAGGTTTTTGCCTTTTAGTGAAGTGTTGGATGGAAGCTGTTGATGGAGGTGGGAAGTGACGGGCAATTGGGTCAACCCTGGGTGAACTGGCTTATGATACACCAAAATCTAGCTGAAATACACACACTAAGTACCATGTGTCGGAGAGCCCTCGGAGCGGAGAGGGCCTCCAGAGATCAGCTTCCATTTCCTTCATTAAGGCCAAATCTCTATACCTCGACTGTGCCTGACAAGTGTTTGTTTAAGTCTGTCCAACTCTCTCAGAAGATTTCCATGCCTTTCTTAATTCATATTTGCTGGAAACAGGATGCCTTCTACTCCAGCTGAAGCCTTTCTGGTTCTGAGCAAGGAAAAATGATTGCCTCCCGGGGCTTACGTATGTAACAAACCCTATCTAATACATCCCCAAATGAGATTTGCTTTGTTTTTTTGGCAGCAATGTGGCATTGTTGATTCACAATCTGTTTGTAATCTTCAGTAGTCCCCAGACTCTTTCCTGCAGCACTGGCCAGTCACTCCAACTTCATCTTCCTTTGCACTGATTTTGCCTACTGAAGAATGCTCGGTACTTGCCTGCATTGAATTTCACTTTGTTGATTTTGGCCCGGTTTTGCAATTTGTCAAGTTTGTTTTGAATTCTTAACCCTGCTCTTAGATGTTCTTGCACCCCCTCCCAGAACAGTGAAATCTGTAGTCTATCATCCAAGTCAGTAGCGAAAATACACAATAATACCAGGCCCAGGACAATACTCCATTTAAAACACCTTCCCAGCCTGACATGGAATTATTTGTCTTTTTTCCTTTTTTTTTGCAGCTTTTGCATATACCTTATGGTGGCTTCTTTTAGATCACATTTCCCTAGTTTGTTTATGCGAATCTCCTGTAGGACAGTAGCAAATACCCTACTGAAATCAAGATAAATCACATCTGCTGCCTCCCCTTCATCCACAAAGCCATTAAGCCTGTCAAAGAAGGAAATTAGATTGGGTTGACACAATTTGTTCTTGACAAATCTATGCTGGCTGATTTTTATCACCTTATCATCTTGCAGGTGCTTATAAATTGATTGTTTAATAATTTGATGTACTTTCTTTCTGAAAAGCCAAGTTAGGCTGGCAGGTCTATAATTACACAGTACCTTCATTTCCCCCCTTTTTAAGGTATTTCCATAATATGCCTGTTCCCTGCTATCTCAAAACTCACTCGGCTACCAAGAGTTCTTCAAAATATCTCTAGTGTAGATAAGCTTACATGCACGCTCAGCATCCGTAGAGTACACAGAAGAGGTGTATTTGGATGGCTGACCCACAATGCCTAATGTACACCTTAGAGGTGCACCCAAGAGTTGGCTCTACACCCAGAAGGTAGATTTCCAAGATAAGCCCTATTACATGCAAATACCCTTAAACCATGTCAACCTAACAGCTAAATAGGCTTTTGAGAGGGACATGGCTTTCTCTGTTGAGAATCACAACTTTGAGAGCATCCCATGGCTCTCTGACAGATGATGGTGAATAGGGAGGTAGCTGACATTTTCATCCCTCTTGCTCACAACTTGCTTTGTCCCATCACCTCCTCACCTCTGAGCACCGTATAATGCTGGGTTTGGGGATTTTTTTGTCTTTTCCTCTCCCACTTCTAGTATTCATACGAAGGGATGGAGATTAACAGCCTGCCGGTGGAGCTGACAGTGGTGTGGAACGGGAATTTCAACATTGACAACCCTGCACAGAACAAAGGTAAAGAGTTATTTCAACTTGTCCTTGGAAGCGGTAACCTTAGCAACGGGCCGCATCGCTCCCTACACTTAACAAAGCCGCCACCGTCTCCCCGTGCTGTCTGGTGCATACTTGTTCTCTGCACTCTACAAATTACCCATTTTTTCTGTGCTTTGTGTTCCCTGCTTCCTTCTTTGCACCTGAGAAGTAGGACTCTCCCTCCCACTTGTGTTGCTTTCCCTCTTCCTTCGTTGCCTTTGCCCCTCCTTCTCCCCACATTTTTTGTCTTGTTTTTGTGCCCCTCCTTCTCCAGCTTTCTCCCCCTCTTTATTTCTCCTGGAGTGATGCTCTTCAAGTTAACATGCCAGGAGATCAGGTGCTCTCTGCTCAGAGGTGATGTAATAATGAACAGGGGAAGGGAGAGGGGGAGGAGAAAGGCTGCAGCTCGCCAGTGGGAAAAATCTGAACAAAATAAAATGATAGTGGCAAAGGACAGAAAACCACCTCCTGCCCAGAGCCTGGCTGCGTTTACCTACCACCAATGGCATAGGATTGATGTGCCCCTCACGGAGGGATAATGCAAATCCAGCCATGGTGGTCCAGTCACATAGTCACATTATGGACGGTCCAGTCACGTCTTCTTCCTTCTTGTTCACTGTCCTCACTCAGGCAATCTCTCCTCTCTGCTGCTCTGCATTTACAGCTCAGACCTGCAAACTCTCTCCTCACATCACCACCTTTCAGAAGTTTCTCCCTCCCTCGCTTTACCTTCTCTTTTCTTGGATGCTCTCCACATCTTCTCCCGCTCCATTTCTCCCCATCAGGTACTCCCATGCTTCTCTCACACCATTTCACATCCACCCTGATGCTGAGAGGTGGTGCGTGAGGTTTCCACCAGCACCACATTGAAGCTGGAGAGCAATAAAGGAGGCAACTCTTCTCCCCATGACTTGACCTCTTCCTGTCCTTCTCCCCCTGCACTCACCTCTGCGATGTCTTTCTCTGTTGTCTGCCCTATCTCCTGCTCTCCAAACTGTGTCAAGGCATTGCCAGGACAGTGCTGATTTTCATGGACCCAAGCAGGGCCATGGGCTGTGATAACCTTTAACAGCTTGGGTTGGAGGTCGGAATTTGGACACTTGCTCTGGTCCTGCTTAGTTTTCTGCCTGAACATTCATGCAACATGGTCCACACCAAGTGTGTGAACTCTTTTATGGGAAGTACTGAGGTGTCCCAGGTGATGTAGGAGTAAAATCAATCTCATAATCATAGGCATGTCTGTGCTGGTCATGTAAACCAGATCAGAGGATGAACTCAAGGAACATTTGTGGTGATCAGTCTTTAACACTGTCTCTCATAAGTTCTCGGGTTATTAGAACCCAAAAGGTTATATGTAATGACTAGGAAAAATTTGGTTAGTGGCACTGGCCAGTGGCTATCCCAAATGAGGATTTTGGATGATACCATCATGTTTTGGGTCAGGAGGAGGACTTAGGCATGTGCGTATAGATATACCGTATGGATGCATATCACACGCTCTCAAGGACACAGAGAGCTTTATTTACTATCATAAATGTAGTGGTTGCAAGCAAACACAAAACCCTGGCAAGGCTTTGGACAGGGCTGTAAACAAGCAGACCTCTGAAAAACTAAGAGGGAGGGGCAGGGGCTGGATTAGACCCCTTAGTACCTTTCTAAGTGCTGTTGCACTGAGGTACTCTTCCTTCAAGCAACCAAGTTGACACTGCTACCCATAGCCAGCATCACAGGAGCTGGGCTGGAAAACTGAAAAGCTATAAAGTAAACCACGTCTGGAGAGATGCTCAGTGCTAGCATTGCAAGCAGGGCAACTGAGCAAATTTGAGGATATCTAACAGAAAATTAAGGAAGGAGAGGTATCCCAGGAGGTCTGTAGTACACTGTGATTGACAGCTCTTTTACAAACTGTTTTTACACCCAACCTGGAGAAATAAAGTTTCTGAGTTTTTCCTTGCATTGGTCAATAGTTGCTGACTCCTGGGGTGCAGATATAAAAAGACAGCCAGAGCTTTCAGCATACGTATCCAAAGCGTTTGAGCTTTGGGATTGTGTTTAGTGATAACCACAGACAAAACTTTAGTCACCTACTGAAACAGCAAAGAAGCACAAGAGGAAAATCCTTCATCTTATAAAAACATCCATCAACATGCTCACAAGTGCAGAGAAAAAGCAAATCTGAAAGCCTTGATTCTGCCGTCATCATCTTCAGGAAGGAGAATTTTGCTAACACTTCCCCATGAAAACCAGGCCTCAGTTTACACATCTGTAAAATAAGGATAAATAACATGGTCTTATTTCATGGGAGGACTGCAGCGTCTTTAGGCTTTATGTGGAAAAAGCTTTGACTGCTTCTAATCACTTAGCAGCCCAAGATGGAGCTGAGCATTAATCACTGCTGCCTATATTAGAGGAGGATCAACTTGGTACTTCAAAGTGTAAAACACACTGTATTTCGGGAGCAGAAGAAGGAGGAAAGGCTGATTATGAATCCTTGGGTTCAGCTTCATAGTGAAGCATTGTGGATTTGCTATTATCTCTTAGGATTTCCATTAAGGGAGAAACTGAAGTGACATTACTTCAGCATGCAGTGCTGGGTAGTTTCACACCAGGCAAATCCCCAAGCTTAAGCTGTGGCTAGAACAAGTCTGGAGAGTAACTTTAGGATGAATTGCTGAGGCTGGTTGTAGGTGGCACTGCATAAATTTGCACAGTCTCTGAAAAGGGAAGGGATTGAGGCCAAGTCACTGCCCAAGCACCTTTCCCCTCAACCTCCTGCTTGCAGCCCCTCACCCTACTGAGGACAGCATCCTTCCTTCTGCTTTCGGCTTCCAAAAATACCTTGGATGGGAGATGACTTCCAACAGGTGCAGTTGTTTCAAGAAGGATGTAAACATTTTTTTCCCTCATTATTTACCCTCCTGGAAAGGTCCCATTCTGCCTCTGGGATGAGCAACCTTCCCTTCTCTTGTTCCCCATTCTCTCACATCCCACTGCTCTCCCGTGCTGTCTGCATCTCTCAGGTCCTCTCTGTTTTCCTGTCTTTCCAGTTCACCTGTACAAGTGTGGGGCCATGCGGGACAGCTGTGGACTGTGCCTGAAAGCCGACCCGGACTTCGAGTGCGGCTGGTGCGAGGGGCAAAACCAGTGCACGCTGAAGCAGCACTGCCCAGCCCAGGACAGCCAGTGGCTGGAGTTGTCCAGCACCAAGGGCAAATGCACCAACCCCAAGATCACAGATGTAAGTCATGGATCTGCAAGAAGCTGGTGTATTTCCTCTCATACCCTTTCCTTGGTTTGTTTTCCTGATTTGTCTTTGGGTTGGTGAGGGGAAGGTCAGGAATAAGCTCTGCTGGGTCAGGCAAAGCTGCAGGCTTCAAAGGTAGGCACACAGCTTCAGATGTCTACAACACAGGAGTGAGCAGGGTGTCAGAGTTCCCACCATCGTCGATGTGGACATGAATCAGTTACCCAAGCACAGCCTGCTAGTGGATCTGAGGGACCCCAGAGCATCTGACCTGCACACACAGGGCTGGCAGATGTGACGTGAAGCCTTTAGGAGCAGCTGAAGGTGAGACAAGATGCTCTGGGGCATCTCAAATGGACGGTGTGAGGGTAATCAAATGAGCTCAGTTGTCTCTTGAAACCAGACTGGTTGAGAAGGAGATGCTGAGTGATCCCAGACTGCTTTGAGCTTTGCTGACAGGAGGTCAAGGAAGAGGGCTGTCTGTAGTTCATGCTTCCCAGCAACATGACATGGACAAAGTCAATGCCCAGAAAAAAAACAAGACTCCACTGACTCCAGCAGAGTAATGCTTTTCTGTTTGCCTGGCTGAATTTACACAGCAAAAAAAAAAAGTTCCTGTAGAGCAAATAAAGCCCTGTACAGTTGTCAGCTTTCCCCCTTTGAAGGCTCAAGGAGGAGACAAGATCAAGCCTGGACTAAACAAACTTGGAACTGTCCTATTAAGTGATAAAGAGAGAATGAGGGGAAGGTTGGGAAGAAGGACCTGTAGCATAAAGGTATTGTTTAGAAGTTTACCTATTGAATGTGTTGACTGAGCAAAAGGAAGAGCTGGGGCAAAAATAGAAAGGGAAGAGAGTAGAAAACCCATAGAGAGAGCAGAGGAAGGGAAAGAAGGCAAGGGAGGGAAATCAGGCCTCCAGTCTAAAGTGATTTTTCGTCTGCTTAGGACACCTTTGCCATAATGATGGGTACCATTTTCAGGGTCACAGGGCAGGCAAGGTGGATATCTCCACCACATGTGGATTCATCTGGGGCTGGTGATTTTGAGCCCACCTGAACCACCTGAGTCCATGAAACCAAACCCAGACAGCCAGGATGAACAGCTACATATGAAGTTTAGCTTTGAGGTCCTGAAAATTATTTGGTGCTGGAAGAAGCTGGTTTTGAATCTTTTCAGATTCTCAAACCTTGGGAAAGATTCAGAAATTTTCCACAGATTCACAGAATTTGGTACTGGGAAGCTGATGGATGACCAAATAAAGCAGAAATCCAAAACACAAGAACCTGGCCATGCGGTAGTATGAAGTTCTGAAGGTCCATCCACATTGCCCTGTCATGTTTTGACCCCAACCATGCATCTACATGATACATTTATGAAGTGCAAAGCACTCGCTCTCCACCCTACAGCTCCAGCAGGGACGTACTTCTAATTCTGCTGGCATTTCCTCCAACAGCTCCCAGAGCTCAAACAGATCATTGCAATAGTCACTCATGAAATATTTCAACTGTCTAGAGCAATCCTAAGTAGCTCTTGGAAAGTCTTTTTCTGAACCATTAGCATGGAAGTAATCTCCAGTGACTGGATATATATTGCAGCTAATGGTCGGTCTGGAGCGGTTGGTAAGAACGTGCGTATTGTGGCGAGGAGCCAGGGCAGTACCGGTGCAGGGAGGGAGGAGGAACAACACGTGTACTCAAACTCACACAGACACACACACACCCCCAGCACAGAGCTTCCCATAACCTGTACTTACCAGCTCCTGCATTTATATTGCCACTCAGTGAAATTAAAGGACTTACAGACTCACTGAGCCACAAAACCTCCTTTAAGAGTGACAAGCGGCAGCATTAGGCTGATATGAGCGGAGCGTGTAAATTGTGATGTGGTGTTGCAGCTCTGGGTTTTCAAGAAAAAGCTGAGGTTTCCTGGCAGCTTTTGTTTCCCTGCCTGCATGGTCCTCTCCAAAACTGACAAGTCTCGTTCCACATTTTTACACCTGGGTGTTGTGGTTTAACCCTAGCTGACAACTAAGCCCCAAGCAGTTGCTCGCTCACTCCCCCATGCTGGGATAGGGGAGAGAATCAGAAGAGTAAAAGTGTGAAAACTCGTGGGTTGAGATAAAGACAGTTCAATAGGTAGAGTGAATGCTGTGCATACAAGCAGAGCAAAACATGGAATTCATTCACAACTTCCCATCAGCAGGCGGGTGTTCAGGAAAGCAGGGCTTCATCATATGTGACAGTTACTTGGGAAGACAAATACTATCACTTCTAATGTCTCCTTCCTTCCTTCTTCTTCCCCCAGCTTTATAT
Organism: Mesitornis unicolor; assembly: GCF_000695765.1. Classification (NCBI taxonomy): domain Eukaryota; kingdom Metazoa; phylum Chordata; class Aves; order Mesitornithiformes; family Mesitornithidae; genus Mesitornis; species Mesitornis unicolor. Next base: position 81,703 of record NW_010199580.1, read on the forward strand.
GCTGAGCATGATGTCATATGGTATGGGATATCCTTTTGGTCAGCTGGGGTCAGCTGTCCCAGCTGTGTCCCTCCCCAATTTCTTGTGCACCCCCAGCCTACCTGCTGTGAGAAGCAGAAAAGGCCTTGATTCTGTGTAAGCACTGCTCAGCAATAACAAAAACATCCTTGTGTTATCAACACTGTTTTCAGCACAAATCCAAAATATAGCCCCCTATCAGCTACTGTGAAGAAAATTAACTCTATCCTAGCCAAAACCAGCACACTGGGTTAGAAACTGTCTCACTGTGAAAACAGCACAGTAACACCTTCTTCTTGTATGCATTGTGGTAATGCCAGGAGTTGGAGTTAAAAAATCTCCCACATGCTCCTGGGAGAATCCCAGGCACTCCTGTTTTAAGGAAATAAGTGGGGCTTGAAGCTGGACTTTACAAATCAAAAATAGCACAGGGAGGGGTTCAGAGGTGCTGTGCTGGCTTCACTCCAAAGTTTCCTGATGATGCTTTTTGAGTCATAGCAGGATTTTTTTAAAATCCCACGTTTTAGATGGAGATGAAAGGATGATAATGTTTTCGCTGAGTTTTTTGTGAGTTCTGCATTGAAACTTCTGTCTCAAACTCACCCTTAGTTCTAAAGACAAGGACTTTATGAGCAAGTTGTTCCTTTTCACCAACATACTGTCTTTTATTAAGGGTAATGACATTAGTCACATGAGGAAAACAAAAAAACCCACCTTTTTTGACCTGCTATGAGATGTACAGCCCATGCTAACAAGCTCTTTCAAGCCTAGGTGAGCCCTAATTAACCACAGACCTAGCTTATTAGACACCTACCCTACTAAAACAAGTAAAAACCTATTGATGGCAAGTTTGGTACCACAAAACAGAACCAAAATATTCCATGGGGAACTCAGTTCTCTTATAAAGTGTGTCTAATACGTAAGGAAATAAAATACGGGAACTTTAGTTTAACTTTCTTTTTTCATTTCGAGTACATATTAGTTTGCTTTTGGTATGATGATATATTCTAGCTTTCCAGCATCATTCATATAAAATATTTTATCAGAAGAGGATTAACTTGCATCAGCAAAATGAGTATTTCAAACAGAAAACTTTGCTTGAATAGGTATTTATTAATGATTCAGAATAAATATGTGTTTGAATTGCCATTTTTGGAAAATAGTTTAAGTTTCCAATGTTGAGTCTCCAACTGAGACAATCAGTATTAGTTACTCCTGGAATAGAAATTTCATTTTCATTCTCATTTTTAAGACACTTCCCTCATTTCATGGAAAGTAACCACAAATGCCTGCCTCTTTCTTTCTCTTTTTATCCATTTTCTGCTTGTCTATCAATCTCATCACCACAGACCATCCAAAGGTCAAATCTCCAACCAACTCAAATAATAATTTCACCTGCCAGATTTATGAATGTTGCACTACTTTATTTTTAGGACTTAAGTATGCTGTTGAGTTTGGGAATAGAAATAAGCCTGCCATGGTTCTGATTTTGTTGACTCAAGTGGTATCTGTCTGGTTTCTGGACCTGAAACCGAGCCACTGCAGAGATCTTGTGCTGCAGGGGTTGTGTATATGCTACACAACCCTACAGGTCCAAGCACTTGTCTGTGATCATCTGTGCTATTAATCTGTTAACCTCTGTTGGTTCCCTGTATAGTCAGAGCAAAGAAGGTGGTTCACAGCACCAAAAATTAAATATCCTAACATAAAATATCCCCTAAAGGTGCCAGGGTCTCTCTCTTTTTATTAAAGATGGACCTTCTGAAAATTGGCCTCTGGGTGGAAATTAGGCTCACCCTGGTGCCAGACTCAGCGCTGGGAAGCAGTCAAGAGCAGCCCTGCTCATGCCAGTGCCTCGACTTTCCCTGCCAGTTTGACTGCCATGCAAGGGTCTCGCTGCCAGCCCTAGATTCCCAACTGACAGAGCCATCGGCCAGTGGGTACGGACCTCAGACAGGGAATTCCCCCTTCCTCACCACAGAGAGCCTTGCCAATGCTGGCAGATGGCAGCCATGGCATCCTGAATGGGCAGCAGGGAATACCCTTTGAAAGCAACATTTGAAGCCCCTTTCAACTAGCCAGTTGTATGGCAAAACATTTGGGCACAGTGAATAATTGGAAGGGCAGAACCGAAATAATTAAGGGCCAGCCCCATGATTTCCATGTCGTTTCAATGTTGAGGAGACATCTCCAATGTTAATTTCCACCTGGCTCTGAACAAGGGTGATGGATGCGATGCAGACTGCTCTCCCGCAAAGACACACTTTGCATAGACCAGAAATATTGCAAGGAGATAGAGAACTCTGGGTGTAGGGTGAGGCTTTGCAATAGGAGGGAGAGGTGAGCTCTTAAATCTAAGTGATGCTTTGGCTCATGCCACCAGCCCCCAGGACAGTTGGGATAGCCACTCATCTCATGCTGGGGTTCAGGGACCTCCCATCCAGGACTCCTCCACTCCACAAATAAGCTGTCCATGCTCCCATGCCTGCCCTTCCCCTGGCCTCAGCTCTCCTGTAATATTTATATAAATATTATATATTTATAAAAAATATTATGTAATATTTATAGATTTCTTTCCAAAATGTCTGTTGGCACAGAGCTACAGCTGCTGCAGTCTCAGTCACCGTCCACCTACACCGTAGATAATCTGACATGCTGGTTTTGTTGTGTATCACCTGCTTTTTTCAGGTGGACATTTTCAGCTGATTTTGTGATGCACAACCAGCGCATACCACCAGAACCGATCAAAAACTCCAAGTGCTTTGGGCTGGGAATTTAAGATTTAAAGTGACTGACTGGAGCCATTCATGTCCTTTTCTTGTTCTTTATCCCATTTCTTTCCACTGTGTCCCACTCCTGCCTTCCCATGGCTCATGTCTGTAAAGTACAGAGATCAGCTAAAACCAGCAGAAACCCTTGCTCCTATCTAAAAAACCATTTACTTATTTCTGGATATTTTGCAAGTATTCAGAAGTGAATAAATGAGATCTGGGGCAGAATTTTGTATACTCTGAGGTTGGGACACGTGTGACATATATTTTCAAGGGAGTTCGACCCAGCGATGCATCTGGAGTGAACTTGTTTCCTCAGTTGTTCAGTATTCAGAATTTAGTGTCTCTAGTGGTCATAAAGAGACCTGATATTACCTTTTATTTCACCTGAGAGGATGCTCATGTCTTTACATAGGTGGTTGTGTTATTCTCCTTCTTCTTGGTTTGTTTCTCCAGATCAATCCAGTGACGGGCCCTCGTGAAGGAGGCACCAAAGTTACCATCCGTGGGGAGAACCTGGGGCTGGAGTTCAGAGATATTGCATCTCACGTCAAAGTGGCTGGAGTGGAGTGCAAACCGCTGGTGGAAGGGTACATCCCAGCAGAGCAGTAAGTTGGGTGTGTGGCAGACCGTGGGCCACAGCACACCTCATACCAGTCATTGCTACCTGTAGGGTCTTCCAAGGAGTCCATTCCACCCAACCTTGGAAGTAAGGAATGGATGATGCCATTCCTCACTTGCAGTTCAGGAGCTATTAATCTGTTTATTACTGTATTTGGATTGCATATTTAAGTATTCGCCATGGCATATGCCCAGAAGTTATTCTCTGTTTTTAACATAACAGCCACCACAAGGGTGTTCAATTCCAGTTTAGGGGGCAGCAGTCCCAAGAAGCAGCTTACCATGAACCCTTACAGCTGCAAACCTGTCCACCATGCAAGGCTGGAGGATAGAGGGACCCCTGGGGTCAGACCTCAGCCCACCATTTGTCTGTAAATTGAATTGATGCTGGTTTACACCAGTTGAGCATGTGCCCTACCGAACGCCAACAGCCAAAGGCCACCACTCTTTAAAGAACAACTTAGTCCACGATGTGGATCCTAGATTGGAAGGAATCACAGAATCACAGAATATGAAGAGTTGGAAGGGACCTCGAAAGCTCATCCAGTCCAGCCCCTGCCAGAGCAGGATCACTAGACCAGGTCACACAGGAACAAGTCCAGGTGGGTTTTGAATATCTCCAGAGAAGGAGACTCCACAACCTCTCTGGGCAGCCTGGGCCATGCTCTGGCACCCTCACAGTAAAAAAGTTTTTCCTCATGTTCGGCTTGAACCTCCTGTGCTCCAGCTTGGGACCATTGCCCCTTGTCCTGGCATTGGACAACCCAGAGCAGAGCCTGGCTCCTTCCTCCTGACACTCGCCCTTTCCAAATTGATCCCCATGAATGAGGGCACCCCTCAGTCTCCTCTGCTCCAAGCTCAAGAGCCCCAGCTCCCTCAGCTGCTCCTCATAAGGGAGATGCTCCACTCCCTCCATCATCTTTGTGGCTCTGCACTGGACTCTTTCAAGTAATTCCCTGTCCTTGCACTGAGGGAAGATGATGGCTTAAGTCTACAGCCCATTCCCCAGCAATGTGGGCTGTTTGTTCCAATTCCATCATACCCAGACCACCAAACCATCCCTCAAACCTTGCTTCTGGTTCATATGTTCTCCGCAGGATAGTGTGTGAGATGGGGGAGGCCAAGCCCAGCCAGCATGCTGGATTCGTGGAGATCTGCGTGGCTGAGTGCAAACCAGAGTTCATGGCCAGGTCTTCACAGCTCTACTACTTCATGGTAAGATCCTGTGAGAAGGTTCTTAAGGACTCTGAAGGTCCTTAGGCCCTGCTTCCCTTTGCTGCATTGTCCTTGACCAGATTCAGCTGCTGTCCTGAGCACACCAAGTTGTTCCTTCCGTTTCCTTTTAAAATCTCATTATGAGCAAAAATAGCTTGCCTAATTAATGTTTTAACAATCTAATAATAGTCCAAATTATTAGTCCAGTTTCAGTTACATACATGGTCAAAATTAGTACCGAAAATCGTCATTAATACTTAAAATTGCTATACAGGAAAGAAAAAAGAAAAAAGGAGGAAAAAAAGGAGAAAAATAATTGTTCCTAGTATTTTACTTTTCCCAGGTGTGATAAGCACCCTACCAGGCCCTACAATTGAAGGGTTTAAGGATTAAGGTTGGGACTTCACCCCGATTCTCATGCTTGGAAGGATGGACTCAGGACAGCAAATGTCTGATCTCAGAGCTGTGGTTGGCACAGCCCAGCAGGGCTTGGGTCATTACCCTCAGCTCAGACTGAGTCTCTCAAGCCTCAAATACAGCATCAGACATAAGTCCAAGATGTTCCTCAGAGTGCACAGCTCTCCATGGGGTTGGATGCCATAAATACCAACACCCTGGTTTGTTTTACATAGCTTCCACCATCGTGTGTCTGGCAGTGGGAGGGATAAGTGTTCTGTAGGGAAGATGTAGCCATGAGGAATTTGGAGATGAAGTCAAAAGTCCCTGGGGATGGTGAGCGGTGGGATCACACACACAGCTTCCACTCACTTCAATGCAGCAGGCAATCCCCCCTAAACAAGGAGTTTCGTGCATCTCCAGCCCCAAACATTAGATGTGTCCAAAGAAAAGGAGGAAAGGGATTCCCGCCATGAGTGGCCACCCTTAGCAGGCTGTCTGGTGTCAGCAACATGTGCTGATGGCACTCAGAGAACAGAGAGTCCTCTTTGTTAGACTTCTGGTGCAAGTTCAGCCTGAGGCTGTTGCTTGGCCAAGGAAGAGTTCTGCAGAGCCCAAAATGTGTTGCACGCCTGGCTTTTTGCTTCAGTCTTTCCCTTTCTACCGACGCTCCTTGTCCAAGAGACCTGCTTATTCCTCTAAGGCCCCTTGTTGGGGACATGCAAGCACTGCCTGGCCTTGATCTGCGCAGATTTGAGATGAGAGGGTCTCTTTGTTCCCATCAAAAGCTCTCTGCTCCTGCAAGGAAATGGGTCTTTTCTGAACATTCACTTGCTCGAGTATTTTTTTTGTGTGGTAAAGGGAACTGATAATGAATGCAAATATCTTAGGATTCCCTCTTGAGCTGCAGAAATTTCTCTGTTCTTCGGATTTTCTGATGTCGCTCAGGTGCTATGGTGGCGGGGGCAAAGAAACACCTTGAGAGACAGCCCCCACCAGGCAGACAGAAGGGCTCTTTCCAGAACATTACACTCCAGCATGTCACCTTTGCTGCTTCTGGGATTACTGTCCGATTTCGATCAGCCGTGTCCGCCCGTGACAGCTTTTCCCTCTGCTTGCTGGCTTTCCGGCTGCCAGCTATCCCAGCCGTGCATGAGCGTGAAGTCAACAGAGTTTTCTCTGCTGAATACCTCGATACCTTTGCGCTAGACAAAAAATAAAAATACACACACTCTCCGGCCTGCCCATCATATGGCCTCTCCTGTGTCCATCGCTTTCATAGCGGGAGCTGTGTTTTTTGGCTTCCTCCGATGCTTCTGCCAGGAGGGTTGAGATGTTATTGCAGGCATCGCAACGTGCTTTGGCATCCTGCAGCAGTGGGTGGCAGCTTTAAGGGAAGGAAGATGTCTGAAAACTGAGAAAGGGAATCGCATGGGAGGTAAATGTCGCTCTCTGACGCATAGTAAATCCTTTTGCTTTTCAAAAGGTTTGGAGAAAGCCAGGGTCAAATATGGGCAATAGGTTCAATGTTCCCCTCATGTGCAAGAATTGGAAGAGATGGTATTTTGAACTCAACAGAGTATTACATTTCAGTCTTTTAAAAAAGAAAATTAGTTTAGAGCAGTTCTTCCCCACGTTTCTAACCAGAACTTTGACATTCAAAATGCTCTCAGTTTGCTTTAAGCTCATCTGTGATCAAAAATGCAAATTGCATTAGAGAGTTCAATAAGCCAAAAGGGAAACAAAGCATTTGGTTGCAGACTGAAACGAAATTTATGATGATCTAAATTAAAATATTTTTTTTAAGTTATTCATTTTGTTGTTATGATTATTGCAGTGGTCTTTCAATTAAAAAAAAAATCCCTTCACTTTTCAATTCAGATGCTGAAGCAAGTTTTCCTTTATTCTGGCTTTGAATGAGAATATTATGCCTCAGTGCAGGTGATGTGGGCTACTCTGACTCCATCTCTTCTGGGTCTGCTCCTAAAACCCTCATCTCAGGAGAGCATTTGCACTGAGTCTCCCTCCCACCTTTCCCCTCCTGCTGCTACTGTTGAACCTATGGAAAGGAAACTCAGGTGCAGGAACCAAGGTCTTGGCAAGAACCATGAGGTTCAGTTTAGACACAGCTCTGTGGACAGCCCATGTGGAGGAGGTACTAGAGGAAAGCAGAGGGGTTGAGGAGCAGGGGAAAGTTTGCAAACCCCTAGAAAGGTCCAGAAGATTTCCTGGTATGGGAGACCTTGGGTGGTCCTAGGGATCAGAATCTAAGTTCAACATTGACCTTGAGCAGATGTCCGTGTCTCCTTGAAGAGGCCGGAAAGTCCCTAGAAGAGCTGAGTAAACAAGATTAAGGAACTGCCAGACCTCAAGTAGAGGAAGCTTATCGAAGTTACAACAGAGAAAAAGACATCCAATCGTGAGCTGTTGGTCTTTGGTTGAACCAATCATATATGGACACATATTCTTAAGAAAGATATAAAAGGGCTTGTTTAAACAATAAACTTTGGCTTTTGGTTTTGCTCGTAATTCCTTTGTGTCATGTCCGTCTCAACAGCG
>NW_010199580.1:89313-97161 GCF_000695765.1 Mesitornis unicolor
TTTCCCTCATTGCCACTGTCCACGTCAGCCTTTTACAGATCCACTGGACCCCTTTGCATTTTCCATCACCTTTCGCCAGCAAGGAAACAGTAAACAGTCTGGAGGCTGAGTTTTGCTGCAAACATGCTGTGCAATATTTATGAAGGCCACTGTGAATAATTAATGGATTATCGCAACTTCGAAAGCTTAGCCACAAACTCTTTTGTAAGATTGGCACAAGACGCAGCAACACTTTGCCAAGGAGCATTGCTGGTGTAGTTCTGGTCTGCAAGAATCCTCCCAAAGGGCATGGCCAGCTTATCTGCTTGTGGGGAGAGAGCAGGAAACCCATCCAGGAGTGGGACAAGGGCTTTGGGGTTTTAACTCAAAACACAGAATCACAGAATGGTCGGAGTTGGAAGGGACCTCTGAAGATCATCCAGTCCAACCCCTGCCAGAGCAGGATCACCCAGAGAAGATCACACGAGAACATGTCCAGGGGTTTGAATGTCTGCAGAGAAGGAGACTCCACAACCTCTCTGGGCAGCCTGGTCCAGGGCTCTGGTACCCTCACAGTAAAGGAATTTTTCCTTATGTTTAAGTTGATCCTTCTGTGTTCCAATTTGTGATCATTTCCCCTTGACCTGTCACTGGGCACAACCGAGAAGAGTCTGGTCCCACTCTCCTGACCCCTCTTCAGAAATTTATAAGTATTAATGAGATCCCCCCTCAGTCTCCTCTTCTCCAGGCTAACCAGATGTGCCTCTTTGATTTGTAAAGCAGATTCTATTGCAGTGCAGTTGTGTGGGCTATGGCCACTAAGCTGGCAATACTCAACCTGTTTTCTCCCAGGTGGGAAGTCACCTCCCAGCATCAGCTGTCATGGTCAGTAATAATTTGCACTGATGTGGGTAGCCATCAGTAAGGGATTAAAGAGAAGTTGCCATCACATCATGAGGAGGTACCCTAAAAATAGAGGAGTAATTCATACTGAAGTGCATCTTTTATATATACATACTCTTCCTATATCTTTTATCCCAGTAATAGCTGTTAGAGATTGCAAACAAGTATAACAAACAGATAATTTCTTGTTTCTTAATTTTTTCATTCTTATATATCCTCCCAACCTTCAGTAATTACTATGTGAGGGACTTCTTGAGGCAAAACGGTTCCAAAACCATCATGTCAAAATCAGTCACATTTAAACGCAAGAAGTCTCTGGCTCTGATTATGGGTTTTTCTACTGAGCTTTTCATGTCCAGCTCTTTCTCCAAGTGGTAGCTTCATTTCGAAGAAAATGAGCAAATTGGAAACCTTGCCACTGTTTTTCAAAATGATTTGCCAAAGGGGAACAGGGACTGAGAGGGCTCTGTGTGTGTGAAAGTGGGAGCTGTGGTGTGTGTCAGGCGGCTTTATAAACATGGATTAATGGTCTCCAAAGCTCAGTAAGGTAACGCTGTGATGTACCTGCTCATTCACAGGAGCTGAGGAGGGCTTCAAGCATTTGTGTCATCATTCTTAAAGAGAGGGGAAAAAAATAATCTTCATTTAAATGCATATAGTAGCTTTTCACTTGGGACTGAGTGGAAAGTTTTTCTATTAAAATGCAAATGAAAGAATAAACTGTAACTCCAAATTTCTCCCTGAAAATGGATGTCTCCTCTCTGCATTGTGGTAACAGGGTGATCTGTGCCTTCAGAATGCAAGTATTTTATCTTGATTTCGGAAAGAAAGGAAAGCAGGAGGGTAGAGAAAAAGAGGTTTGAGATTTGGGGCCCCTAAAGGAATTGTGCCCCTTTTTGAGATATATATATATATAAAAATATATAAAAATATATCAAAATATATCAAAATATATCAAAATATATATGTCGATATATATAGCATCATGTTATGTTTGGAAAAGAGACTCAGAAAATCAGCAGAAACTGAGAAAGAGGGTTCATCTGGACAGTTCTCCTTTTGTGGCTGTAATGTTTCAGAGTACATCTCAACACGAGCACTGCTGTGCTGTATCGGTGCAGGACACTCATGAGGTACTCAACTGTCTCAGCATCCAAGCCTGGTAAGGGAAAGGTTTGGGTTGATGCAGTGGGCATGTGGGAGAGGCAAGACATGAACTCAGATGCTCTGCTTGAACAGCTCTCCTCTGTCCCAGGGAAAAAGCCCATAAGCACAGGGGAGTTTTTAGGCATCTCTCCGGAGCTATGCAGCGGTTTCTCTTCCCTTGTCAGATCAACAGGGTTTAGAGTAATCTTTTCAGGACTCGATTATTTGGAGTGGAGAGTGGAGAGTGGAGAGTCCCCATTAAGACCCAATCAGCCAGTTCAAGACCTGGTTTGTCTTGCAGAGGTGATGCTGTGTGATGGCAAAAAGACACTTTAGCTGTGTCAAACAAGCAGTGGAGATGGATGAGTGTGGCTCCAGCTGCTCCAGGTATGGAATTGACTTTGCAAGCACAGAGTATTTCTGAGGGGTGCAAGGCCAGGCTTAGTTTTGAAGGATTGAGGAGGTCAGACTGGGGTTAGGTCTGAAATTATCCCACCAAACTTGGCATTCCAGCAGGGTGTCTATGATGGGACTGGTGTCACTCCAGGCTTCTCTCTTAGCCAGAAGATACGGTCATCTGAAGTCCAGCTAATGATTGTTTAACCCATGGAGGTGCCTACCTCTCTCATCACTAAGAGAGAGGGAAGATGCCTATGTTTTCAACACAACCCTTTGCCTTCGCAGACTCTGACACTCTCTGATCTCAAGCCGAAGCGGGGTCCAGTGTCGGGGGGCACCCAGGTGACAATCACGGGCAACAACCTTAATGCGGGCAGCAACGTCATCGTGACCTTTGGGCGACAACCCTGCCTCTTCTACAGGTACGGATGAGTCCTTCCTGCGGTACCTGCCTGAGTCTCAAAGATGTGAGAAATTATATTCAAGAGACTTCTTGCAGCCCAGGCACCCTGTCCCTCCTGTTTCTCTTTTGCCAGTGGCCGTGTCTCTTCAGCAATGGGACTTAATGCATTCTGTGCTCTGTGCAACCTTACTGTGCATGTTCTGGGGTGGCAGAATAGTATTTGTTTCATTGTTTTGATTTGTATTTGATGTGCTTTTTTCCGTGGCCCCTTGTCAAATTTCACTACAATTCTCCATGCTCCCATGCTTTTGCTACTTGCTCTGGGAGTACGTCGTTTAAAAGATTCATTTTCATGTCCCTGCTTTAGCGGAGGTGACAAAGAAAATCTGACAACATCACTTCTAAGTATTAAAACACCTCCCTTTTATCCCAGAATAGTCCTGTAGTGCTAAGAAATGGATGATTTGCAACATTTCAGCTCTGGGTTGGCTCCTGTTCAATTGCAGTTCAGAGAAGCTTAATGTCAGTGTTACCTGCTGAATGTTCCCTGATCCCTGTGAGAATGAGCCTGAATCCCGTTCCCAGGGGCTCCCGCAGCTCAAAACTACCCAGTGCTGCACATTTTCCTGCCAATATCAGTGGAGACTGAAGATGGAGCTGGCACATTTCTCCCAGCTTGTCCTTGGCAGAAGAAGGGCTCATTCACAGGAGACCAGGGACCACTGTCTTGGGGCAATGCCCTTCCCTCTCCTGGCTGTGGGGATCCTTCTTAGCTGCCTGTCATGACTGTGGTGCGATTTAGCATCTATAAATCAGGAGAGTGAAGTCACAGCTTGTGGTTTAAAAGGCCAAGTGGGAACCACAGCTGCTTGGAGATGCTTAGTGATGAGGCTGAGGGCATTTTGGGAGGGATTGAGCATGGTCTGTCAGGGGAATTTGGAGAGCACCTGGAGGCTGCAGTCAGTGAAGGTGAGTGCCATACTGCACGGGGAGGATGCACTAAGTAAATAAATGAACTAATAAAGCAGGATGCACCTGCTTTATCCTTTCTAGGGGTATGAGATGAGGCTGCATCACAAATCACAGGACTGGGGAGATTGAGGGTATTTCAGTTCTGGATTTTTGGCTCTTTTATGGAAGGTGAGGACTACTCTGAAATTCAGACCTGGAGCTGGTTTGGAGCCCTGCCCTAAAGGAAAGGTTTATGCAGAATCCTCTTTGAGTATAATCAAAAAATGCTTCCACGATATTAGCACCTTCCATGCAAAGGTCCCAGGCACACTGCAAACTGCACTTAAACAAGGCTTACTTAAACATGTCCTAATGCAAAGTAAACTTTATTATCCCAGACTGGAAAGCTGAGGTGCAAACACCCCTTTTTATGAGCTGCTGCTGCATGTGTCTGCAGGCAGGAAGGAAACATCCATCAAGTATTTAATCACACAGAAACACTTCTGGAGAGAGGTCTGTTTTGCACTTCCCTTGAGGTTCAGTTTTCACTCTGAGACCTAAGGAATGATGTCTCTTGTGGTTTTATTTAAACTCGTGTAAAGGCAATGCCACTTCCTCAGATAAATATGTCACACTATTCACAGCGTATTCCTGTAGCAATGAGTTTCGCCACTTCACAGTGCATAGGTTAAGGTCACAGGGCATAGGAGTAAAAAGCTGGGCTCTTTTTAGCACCATTTTTTTTTGCTGCTGGTAGCACCTGGTTTATATTTACTTGCTTCTGCTCACAGGAGATCCACCAAGCACATTGTCTGTAACACCACTGCCTCAGATGAAGGCTTTGAGAAGGTCAAGGTGTCCGTGAGAGTGGACAAGGCCAAGATACATCAGGAGTTGCAGTATGAATATGTAGAGGATCCAACCATCCTGAGGATTGAGCCCGAGTGGAGCATCTTCAGGTAAGCATCCCATGGACACTCCCTACCACCTCCCATGGTTTTCTAATGCAACACTGGTGTGTTCATATTGGTCCTTGATACAGAAAAGGGCTTTCCAAGCATTGTGTTCACCAAGAAATAGATTTGTGCACAGCTACTTCCCAGAGGATGGGCAGGAGCAGGATCCTTTCTCCAAACAAACTCCACATAGTCCAAACCTAAATGAACCTGCATCCCACCCTCACTAGCAGAACAAAGCTTAATGCAGCAAAATCCAGCTGCCAATGCTCACCAGAAGTTTGCCTTGGAGACTTCATGCTTTAATTACAAAGGTAGGTGCAGCAAATCTCCAATTTAGTGTTCTTGTCTCTACTGCAGCCCAGTTTATATCCAGCATCAGGATGCTCACTGTCTGAGTAATATTACAGGCCACTGGAGCTGGTTAAACTACACAGCTGTTTCCCTAAAAGCTGCAATTCCTCATGTTTCTGGTCATGGCTGTGTTTCAGACCCTATTGGGCTGTGTCCACATCTTTGCATGTCAGCAGGACCAGTCGCTGATCTCTTAAACCTAGGCATAAATGTCGTAACTGTGCTTAGAGAAGTGAATCTCCCTTTGGGTTTAAAAGCAGCGATTTCTACCTTTCCCACAGCCTCCATGCACTCGCTGGCTTAGGACTGAGCATTGCTTGTTTGGCCATCATGCCTGAAAGCCCCAGGGCTGTCTCTGGAACTGAAACACAAAGGGAGCCCTGGTCCCTGCCCTATCAAACAGCCTCCTCATTAGGCTTCTCTTTTTCTCTTCACCCCATTGATGCTGCTTTGGTGAAATCAGAGGGTTCACATGAAGGTGTCTGAGAGGAGCGTTTCCCTGGTTGTGGAAGGCATCAAAGTGATACCCAAATGCTCTCAGAAGCCTGCAGAAATGGCCTCAGGAAGAGAGAAATTGGCCATTAAATGCACTGGTATTTCCTTGAAAGGATACAAAATACTTGTTCTCCCCTCATTCATCCACCTCAGCTCTCTGTTTCCCTGTCAAACTGGACTGATTGGAGTTTCTGGGGATTAGGAGCAGGGCTTGTAAATCCCCCCAGTTCAGCTCCCATCCAGAAGATGTTTTCACAAATCAATTAGTGCCTTTAATTACCGCGAGGGAATTTACCAATTTAGCCGGATTGAGTTTTTGCACATTGGTCTTGAAGCTTTAGTGTCTGGATTTTCCATCTGGGGGTATTATTTTCAGTCAGAGTTCAAGTTATCAGTGAAATGAGAAATCGCTTCACTCCTTTCCTTATTAAAGTGAGTTCAGTGCCAGTTAAAAGGTGCAAGACTGACAGCCCAGGAGAGTGAATTCCCCTATTATCTGCAGGAAAGTTGCCACGGGCACCTTCCTGGTCCCAAATCTGGCTGGGAGGTGAGAGGAGAAGTTCTCCAGAGCCCATTTGCTCTTTGTTTCTCTGCTGGAGTTGCCAGTGACAGACAAAGCAGCAGCCAAGGAGATGCTTCAGGTGCATTGGCAAAGCTTTGCTCACCCTGGAGCTGCAGACACTCTACATCCCATTGCTTGCTGCCTTTTATCTCCTGTCCCACCTGCCAGCATGAAGAAAATGAAGAAGATGTGCTTGTTTAGTGGGTACCAGCTTACTTGCTGAGCATGTAGCTGCCAGGATGGATGACTGAGACTCTACCTGTCTCATCATTCAGGTACAGTCTCTAAACTTCACTCTTTTTAGTGTTGCTGAGATCAGAAAGCATCCACTTGAGTCACAGCAAGTGCCTAATTGTAACCAGACCTACCCACCTCCACCTCCATCCTCTTTCTTCTGTGTTTTTGAATCACTCCAGAAGGGCATAACCTTGGAGGAGGGTGCAGAGGGAAAAGATGCAATATCCAGCATTACTGCTGTGGTTCAGAGTGTGGTGGACATTTTTAAGTGCTATAACTCTCCAGCTGTTCAGCTCCATCCAGCAGATTGTAATGGAGGCAAACATTAGAGTAAGGTCCATGCAGAGCTGGATGAAAATGCAGTCAACTCTGCTCCCAAGAATTAAGCAAGAAATAAGTTAGTCGAGACACGTGGATCTGGAGATAGACTGAGGAGGCTGTTCCTCAGTATATTCATTATGCAGTGTGATTCATTACAGCAAATCCACTGTGCTCCTCTGATTCATCACTCCTGGCTGTGGGGCTAAGCTGTTTTGAGGGATAGATGATTGCTGCTAAACCAGCTTTGCAAAATTAGTGAGTGAATGTACCCAGCCTGGCTTAAAACCTCCTCAAGTGCTGTTTTCCAAGACAATAAAGAAAAGATTACTGCTAATTTACTCCCATAGCCAAAAAGTTTTAAAAAAGAGTCACATTGGGCTGGCAGGTAACTAGAATTTGATGAGGCTCCATTAATTCTTTTGATCTGGGTTTGACTTGAGTCGCATCCAGCAATTATCTGAGTCTGCAGGCAGAAAATAATGCTCAGAGCTTTTGGGGCAATAAGGAGTTAAATTAAGAAAGCTCATAGTCTTGGCACCTGTGTTATTTTGCTGGGCAGCAGCACATCTCCGGGCTCTGATCCCACCTGGGCGAGAAGTGGCTGTGACCAAGCATTCACCTGCAGACACAAAAGGCAATGGCTGGTGGTTTTCATGCAAAAGCAAGCAACAGTCGTATTTGCTTGATCTGTAAGCCAGAGTGGATTTGGGGGTCATTTTGTGTGTTCAGCAAACACATCTGCTTTGGTTTTTTTGTTTGTTTGGGTTTGTGTTTTTTTCAGAGAAAAGGCACCTCTCTGATCCAGTGCTGTGGTTGTGCTTAGTAACTGTGGTCTGAGCCTGCAAGCTTGGTTTCCAAACCAAATACAGGATTTCTGTGGGTTTATAACTGTGTGCACAGACTCAGTTGATTGAGTAAAAGGATTTATGTATATATATATACACACACTTGTATATCTGTACGTATGCATGTACATTTGATACATCTCGAACATGTAAAACATTCAGCTGATTAAAGATACAAAATCCTTTCTGGTTTGAATTAGCAGAGGTTCTTCATCATAATAATAATAATGATAATAACAATAACAGTAATAATTATATAATTATGATAATAATAGTAATAGTAATAGTAGTAATAGT
>NW_010199581.1:0-12134 GCF_000695765.1 Mesitornis unicolor
CAACTCCTGATATTCTGTGATTCTGTGAGACTCTTACAGAAAGCTGAGTTCTGTCAGTCCGAGCTTAATAACGCGAGTTTTTTAATGAAACGTTCTCCCTCATTATCAAGGATTTGTGTAATATGTACACAGCTACAGCACTGTTTACACTGTAGTCTTAGGAAGCCATAAAATATATTTTTTGAAGGGAAAAGGCCCTTTCCTCACTTCTTTGACAGTGACAAAGGTAACTTGACTTTCTTAAAAACTACAAATCAGAAAAGAAAATCCCACCCTGACCTCCCCATGGTGTTAGTACATGCCACAAAGTCCTCTGCTTCACCAGCAGAAATACCTTTAATGGGCTTTTCTGGAGATTTCAGACCAAGTCTGCCTTCCTTTGGATACTGGAAAGGTTCCTCGGCCGTCATCCCAGAGGCTGTGCTAACCAGGGAGTAGTCCTTAAAACCAGTTTTTTTTCCCCTTTTCCTTTTAATTGCAGCCCTGTCTCAAAGACATCCACCTCCAAATATCCTGACAGAGCCTCTCAGAAGCAAACCAAAGGCCAATGCCAGCATCAATCTCCTCCTCAGTTTGAAATTTAGGAGAAATGGAAGCTCCGTTGCAGCCCTTCACAAAAGGAGGGGGGTGAATCTAAGGCATAAAAACTTTAAAGGCTATTTTAATCTTAAATTATTCGGCTTGGTCGAACAGCAGTCATTCCAAAGGAATGCAGGCTTGCACTCAAAAACGGGTTTAGTGCTTCTAAAATAAATGTCAGGACATGGTGATACAGCAGTGCTACATCTTTACTACCCAGTACCTGCACATTCAACATTCACTGTCCCAGTTTAACAAAATAAAAGAGCATTTGTTAAAAGAAGAAAGTTTAACAGCAACCCATCACATCTTGCTTTATCAGGAAAGGAGAAGAATACCAAAATCCCATTGCTTTTAGGAACAACCATCCAATTCAATGTGCATATAAGAAAACTAAAATTAGGGCCAGCCTCAAGTAACTGCTGCTTGCCTGTTCTTTGGATCCTGCTTTTATAAAAAATATGGCACAATTTTGCTTTAAACAAAGATATGTAACTCTGTAATTGAACTCAGCACGGCATTTCCTACAGGGAGTGTAAGTTTTGGATCCATAAAGCCCAGAACCACAGGTATTTCTGAGCTGGAGACACCAGAGATGTAATCTCTGCTTTTGTTTTTCACGTTTCTACATGGCTCTTGGGAAAGAGAACTTCAATTTCAAGCACCATATGAAGAACCCTACACATTTGTTCACAGTAAAGGCTTTCAAGGTTAAAAACATATAAAGACACAGGTTTTTCTTCCCTTGTATCAAGTAATATGCTTTAAGAAATGCATCAACCCCATTAGATATATCAAACCACTATATCTGAGCCAGGGAGCAAAGATGTTTCAAGTGGCACCCAAAAAAACCTCTATCCCATGTAAAATAAGCGTATGCTATTGATAATGATCCCTGTTGTACCTTTAATCTGTCCACTCACCAAGTTACCCCTAAACACAGATTTGAGCTTATTAAATGGACAAGAGACAGATTTTCTGATCATCACCAATGATCTCCTTAATTCTGACAACTCTCTCCCTCCAGCAGACTGGAATCGTGTCTTTGTACTGGAATTTCTGCCTTCAGCAGACTGGAATTGAGTCTTTATACTGGAATTTGAATACAGAACATGAACATTGGAAAGAAGGAGCAGATGGGAACTTGTTTCTCCAGCAAGAACCTTGCAGAAGCAAACAACCCCGCACACCACCTACCACCACGCACAGCTCTGCTCTTGGAGGACAGTTGAAAAAAAAAAAAAAGCAATAAAAGCATTTGACACATTAAACTGAGCTTCATTTCCGTTTAAATACCATAACAACTCAAAAATTTAAAGAGTAAGTGTAGTAAATGGTAAGTAAAGGTCTCAGCATTTGAATGTGTGCTTCAGAATAAACAGGTTTTTCATGCTTACATACATTTCCACATACCCCTCAGATTACAGATTCTCATTTCCTCACACCGTGGGGGAATGAGTTTCCAGCCAAGAGGGTTTTTTCAAAAAAACAGTCACGTACACATTGCATTTAAACATTTTAAACACGTAAACATATACATCTTACCTTTAAACATGAACAAATAGTATTCTTTCATTTTAAACATGAACAGTTTCATTTAATGTCACCTTCATCCCAGCTCTCACCCCTTCCACCCTGCCTTGAGGGGTCACACAGGCTTTTGGGAGTATAAAGAGGTCAAAGTGGACTGACAGACGTTAGCTGTGGTATCCAGAGTGATAACCACCGATTTAAATGTCAAGTTTCTATTCTGAGAAAATGGGAAGAGTTCTCATTTCTTTTAAGATAATACACAATCATACATTGGGTTTAATTGTCCTCAAGGAAAGTTGGTCTCTCTTAAAGCTTTTTCTGAAGTTACAAAACCCAACAGGTAAAATTCTTTTATTTTGCTTGAAAGAGTCCAGCACAGAGCCACAAAGATGATGGAGGGAGTGGAGCATCTCCCTTCTGAGGAGCGGCTGAGGGAGCTGGGGCTCTTTAGCTTGGAGCAGAGGAGACTGAGGGGTGACCTCATTCATGGGGATCAATTTGGAAAGGGCGAGTGTCAGGAGGAAGGAGCCAGGCTCTGCTCTGTGATCTCCAAATATAGAACAAGGGGCAATGGGAGCAAGCTGGAGCATAGGAGGTTCAAGCTGAACATGAGGAAAAACTTCTTTACTGTGAGGGTGACAGAGCACGGCCCAGGCTGCCCAGAGAGGTTGTGGAGTCTCCTTCTCTGCAGACATTCAAAACCTGCCTGGACGCGTTCCTGTGTGACCTGGTCTGGGTGATCCTGCTCTGGCAGGGGTTGGACTGGATGAGCTTTTGAGGTCCCTTCCAACTCCTGATACTCTGTGATTCTGTGATTCTTTTAAAATAAACCGTGAAACTCCAGTGTTTGCTTCCGCACTTTCATATCCCATTTACTGAGCGTGGAGTTAACACCTTAACGTAAAAATGGCACGAGAATGCTAAAATCAGACTTACTCGGACGTCGGTAGCGTCTCCGTGCCGGATAATGCTGGCCCACGTTGTTGGTTCGCTGCTGTTTTCAAAGTAGTGAAAAACCTTCAGGACTCGCTCCATGGCCCCCGGGGAACGCTCCATCCCGCTGCTCAGGTGCATCTTTGCACTTGAACTTGGCGTGTGATTCAAGTTGGGATCAAGGTAAGCTGCTGCCATGGTTTTGCTAGATGCTAGGTATCGGTCATATTCTAGGAAAGAAAGGGAGACGAAAGAATACGTTAATTTTAGTTATACTTAAATTTCACACTGATTTATACAAAGCATTTACTGACTCATGTTTAAAGGGTATTTAGTTGCATTTTTTGGAGTTCTCTCCTAAAATACCTCTGTATCTACATACATTAAAAATCTACCAGAGAAACTGCAACCCCATTGGAGCAAGCGGGCTGAATTTGAACAACCACATCACTAACAAAAGTGGTATCTTTAGCAAAACTTCTTTATTTACTCAATAATTTAACACAGGTCCCCACCAAAGCCTTCAAGACCAAATAGCCCCTTCCAGTTTTAATGGGAGTTCCCATTCCTAAAATCTGTAAAGTCTGGTCTTGCAATAAGTCCCTAAAGATCAGCACAGGGAAACCCTGACAGCCCAGTCACCAAACTGGAACAACTCAAAATGAGCCAGAAGTAAATGTAATATTCTCTGAAAAACCATTAAGAACACCACTGTCCCTCCTCTCAACGACTAAATAAGTGGCTGGGCTTTATCACTGAATATTCCAGTATCCAAGTGATTCCCAAGTCTGATGGCAAAAGGCAGGAGTCTGCATCTCAAAAGAAAGGCAAAAAAAAAAAGCCTCTTGGCTACTGCTGCAAATTCGTCAGCCACAAGCAGATGGTGTCTGGGAAATCAATGTGGTAAAAATGAGGAAAAATGAGAGAAAAAGAGCAAGCGATGCCTCCTCCCTCGCCTGCCACGGTCTCTGGCTGGAAAGGGCAAAAAACCGCAGGGCTTTGCTCCAGGACTTGGACAAACGCACTGGGATTTCTGTTGTTCCTCCTCCTCCCAGCAAGAGGAGGCCTGGGCTCCTCCCAGCCCAGTTGGGGAAAGCTGGAGATGTTATAAATAAAATAAACTTGGAGTTTTTGTCGTGGTATTCCCAATGCCTTTCTGGTAGCAGAGCTGCAAAAGGGGCTGCAGGAGACTTTCTGCTCTCCAGCAGCAGGTAGGCATTACACCAGTTCACCCAGTAAGGTCAAACCACACTGGTGAGCTCAGCTAACAGGAATCCAGGCCTGAAATCTTCAGGGTGTAGATAACATCATTTGCCAGAGGCTAAAGCCGGACTTGAAGCCTAACAGGACCATCTTAAGTGTCAACCTAATTCCAGCCCACAAGATAAAGAGCCCATCTGTGTGTCTTTACCTCTTGAATAGGTGGTTGAATTGCATCCATCCAGCAGACCCTTAAGAAGCTCAAACTGGCAGTACTGGGCCAGACAAAAGGCCTTGAATGTCCTGTCCTCAGGGGAGAGCAGGCCAAGGAGCTGCTTCTCCCAAATATCCCCAAAGTGCTGGACCCTTGAGGGCTTCCCCCTCACCAGCCAAGCCCCGGTTTGGTTTCGCAGCCCTGCTGCCTGCCTGAAAACTCAAGAAACCATTGCAGCTTTTGTACATTGCTTTAACGTCCTGTTTTCAGGCAATCAATACAAATGTATTAAAATCTTTCCTCCTACCCACCCTACACCAACAGACGCAGATCCAAAAAACACCAGGAACCCCTCAGAAACTTTACTCTTGACTTATCCTGGCTGTAACTCTTGACTTATCCTCGCCGAAGGACCTTTTCAGCTGTTTCCATCTAAACCTTGACTTGAAAGCTGAACCAGCTATAAAAACCTCCCCTGTGGCAGATTAATACCAGCAGGACATGCCTGCACATGCTCCTAATGTAAGGTTAAAACAGCCATCGTGAAATTACAAATATCCGCAGGGTGGGGAGCTTCATTAGTTTGAAATGGCCATTTTCAGGTTCAGACTTGGGCCACTTTCAAACCTTTGCCGTTAGTTTTGCCTCCTTCGGAACAACCTCCCCTGCCTCCAAGGCACTGGTAAAACCACTAAGCTGCATTTCAAGCTGACCTCCAAAAATGGCAGCAAAATTTGCTATAGACCAAGGCAAGATGAGTACATTTTTTAGCAAAGGAGAACTAAAAGAAAGCCCACGTTAATATTAACTTGCATATAATTTTAACATACACATTCATCAGGTTTTATCTGGCAGAAAAGGCATGGAGGGAAAAGCTACAGGAAAATAAAAAATGTAAGCATTTAGATGCCTGCCCACAGACTGAAGAGGGATAATCTACGTCCCCTGGGGGCAGCACGCAGAAGAGCAGCGCAAGGCATCAGTTCCTATACACAGCAATGCTCTTAAACAGAGGAATTTCAGGGAAAACACCGTTACAATTTTCTCATATTCATCACACAGGGGATAATGTGGAATCAAACACCAGACTGACCACACGAGGCACAACCTATTGCCCGTTTTCACAAGGTTTTATGGGTCGGTAGAGGTAAAACAACCTCCTGCACCGAAACAGAAAAGCAGTTTTCCTTCAAACTTTCATCACCTCTGGGTTTGTTACAACTTCTTGACAAAATCCCAACGCTTACTTTACGGGGTAGCGAAAGAGCAGTAAATGTGACAGCTCAGGTTACAGGAGCTGTATCACCCTTAAGGAGCTATTAACGTTCCCAGTAAAACCAGTCCTTGGGGCCGAGTTTATAACGTGACTGGAAAACGCTGCCACAGGGCAAAACTCTGTAAAGCGATGCAAGGGGCAGCTGAACAACTCTTTTACAAGATATTTGGTTGTTTTAAGGTATAAAGAAAGGCAAGACTACGAGACTAGGATGCTTAATTGGGTTCTTCCAAATTAAAAGCAGGTTGGTTTGTAACCCTGCCATTACAGAGCTCGGTTTTAAAGGGTTGGTATTAAAAAAGGAATGTATTATGGAGAGAAACAAGCTACAGGCAACTAAAAGAGGAGAGATTCAGAGTAAATATGAGGAATAAATTGTTATGATGAGCGTGGTGAGACGCTGGAGCAGTTGCCCAGGGAAGATGAAGATGTCCCATCACTGGAGTGTTCAAGGTCAGGTTGGATGGGATTTTAAGCGACCTGATCCAGTGAAAGATGTCCCTGAAGATTAAAGGCCTAAAATCAAGCTTTGAGCTTCCAAGAGTCAAGACCAATGTTCTGCAAATGCTCACACTTGTCAAAAAGCACATTTTTGGTACTGGAAAGACTTAAAGACTCTAAGCTTGGGAGTGGACTGGAGTGAACCAATCCTGACTCTGCTGAGACATTACAGCTGTTACCAAACTAGGATGGGTGGTATCCTTCAATTCGCTCTACTGTGTTGGAGTACCTGAGGTTGAGGAAAGCAGATGGGAGACACTTAGATGAGATCAGAAAATAAAGCTTTCCAAAAAACCCCAAAACTCAACACCACTGCAATTCACAGTTTCTCAAGTAAATAAAAAAAGAGCCTTTTTTGCTCTGAAATCTGCCTTCATACAATTCAGTTCTGACTATCTGCCATTTTCATTACTTGGCTACCAGCTACGTTAGGAATGCGTAACAAAAGTTGTTAGATTTTAACAAAAAAATCCCACAAAATGATGAGATAACTCATTGAGTCCTTCTAGAATCCTGTTTGCTCAACACGACTCCTGCTGACACGTTTTATGAGTGAATACAGGGAATATTCGGTGCTAACACCAGGAACAAAGTCAGTCTCAAGACTTTTAGTAGTACAATCGACCCAAATTCAAAGTCACATTTCACCACCAGCTCCAAGTACTTCAAAACTAAACCACTTCCACTAGTGGGTCAAAAAAAGTAATAAAAAATACTTAATTAACTAAAAATGGATTAGTAAACTGAGAGAAAAGTTAAAGTCGTCTCCTAAGGGAAATCTTCTCAATGGGAATAATGTCTTCAACGTTAGCAGTTTGATAAGATATTAAAAATAATTAAGAAAGAAAAAACCACCCTGTTCTTTATGCCAGCGCTGGCAGATGGCCAACGACACAGCGTTATCACGTTCGTAAGACGAGGATCTAAGTTGTAATTACTCACACTGCAACTTTACATTGTCCATTGTAGGTAGAAAGTAGTTTTAAAATGTTGCCCAACCTTCTTATTCTGATCCCTGTCTCAGGACTGAAACCATTAACATCTATGAAATAATGCCTCTTTTGGGTGGCAAGTCCACAAAATAACTTGGTCCATCTCAATTCAAACCTACAAAAATCTATATAAAATATTTTAAAATATAAGAATCTGTTAAAAAGACAATAAAAACGCAGCGTTCATGTCTTTCTCTGGTCCTGGTGTACAAAAATAATCTACAAGACTTAAAATACTTTAAAATACTGAAGCTATTAAAAGAAGAAAAAGCCCTTAAGGTTGCTTGCATCCCCAATAACTGCAGCTTTACCAGAGTGACTGGCTGGAGAGCAGCTTTGCACAGAAGGACCTGGAGGTCTTGGTGGTCACCAACGTGTCCTTGCACAACGGTGGCCACCATCCTCCTGGGCTGTGTCAGGCAGAGCATTGCCAGCAGGCTGAGGGAGGTGTGATCCTTCCCTTTGCTCAGCACTGGTGAGGGACACTGGGACCAGTGCTGGGCTCCCCAGTGCAAGAGACACACGGACACAGTGGAGAGAGTCCAGTAAAGGGCCACAGAGATGATCACAGAATCATAGAATCGTTATAGCTGGAAAAGACCTTTAAGATCATTGAGTCCAACCACTGATCTAGCCCTACTAAGTCCACCACCAGACCATGTCCCTAAGCACAACATCCACTCGTCTTTTAAACACCTCCAGGGATGGTGATTTCACCACCTCCCTGGGCAGCCCCTTCCAGTGCTTGACAACCCTTCCAGTAAAGAAATTCCTCTTAGTATCCAACCTAACCTTCCCCTAGCACAACTTGAGGCCATTTCCTGTTGTCCTGTCACTGGTTACATGGGAGAAGAGACCAACCCCCACCTCTCTACCCCCTTCTTTCAGGCAGTTGTAGAGAGCAATAAGGTCTCCTCTCAGTCTCCTTTCCTCCAGACTAAACAATCCCAGCTCCCTCAGCTGCTCCTCATCATTCTTGTGCTCCAGACCCTTCACCAGTCTCATTTGCCTTCTCTGGACACGCTCCAGCTCCTCAATGTCCATCTTGCAGTGAGGGGCCCAAAACTGAACACAGGATTCGAGGTGCAGCCTCACCAGTGCTGAGTACAGGGGCACAATCACTTCCCACCTGGGCACACTGCTGGCTCATGTTCAGTCACTGTCGATCAGTGATGAAGGGACTGGAGCATCTCTTACATGAGGAGAGGCTGAGAGAGCTGGGACTGTTTGGTCTTGGAGAAGGGAAAGCTTTGGGGAATCTGTGAGTAAAGACGGAGCCAGGCTCTTCCCAGTGGTGCCCTGTGAGGACGGAAGGCAACGGACACAAACTGACAAACCCAAATCCCTATTTAAGAGAAAGAGCTTCCACTACACACAGGGGGTAAACACCACAACAGGTTGCCCAAAGAGTCTGTGGAGTCTCCATCCATGGAGATACCCAAATCCCAACGGGACACAGCCCTGAATAACCTGACCCTGCTCTGAGCAGGGAGGTTAAACCAAGCCATCTCCACATGGCCCTTCCGACCTCAGCAATTTTGTGATCTGGCGATTAAGGATTTATTTCACACTCTAAACTCCTCAGAATTATCCCTCATGCATCTCACATCAGACAGGAAACACCTCATGAATTTCAAACTCAATCCATTTTCACAGCTTGTATTAAATCCTGCCGGAGCTCACCTGGCAAATATTAACTCGACTATCTCAACCTCACAGAACATAAGGACCTTAAGTACAAATTTAACTATGTTCCCCATAACAAATCTTGAATTTTAGGGAGTCTGTACTAAAAGTCAGCACATTGCTGTGTTTTGGTGTGCCACCTCCTTAAATATATACAACTATGTAAGTTTATCAGAAGATCTGGTCTCAATGCTTGCTGCTGAAGTGCCCAACTTGCTAAAATCCTTCTTAGCAACACTTAAAAGAAACACTTCTCCTAAGAAAAACAGCCATGGTGTATTCAACTACACTCTGATGGTCATGGGCATGATGAAACTTGGAGAAAACCACTAAGTTTATGATTTCAAGGTAGTGGCAAATATAGAAAGAGAGGAGAAATGGTATTTTTTCCTATTTTTCCTATTATCATCACTTTTCCCTTCAGAAACAGTCAATAATTTCAGCTATTTCCATAAGTCACATTTGAAAGCTTCTGTTTCCTACTGAGTTTATTTTTCTTGTTCTCCTACTTTCAGCTAATGCTGATGTTCAAAATAAAAAGAAAAAAGCAGCAATCCTATGTTCTACCTTAGACACCTTTCCAATATATTCACTCTTCTTGGTAATATTTACTACAACTACATCCAAAACCACCCTTGTTTCTCTTGCTGCTACCTCTCTGGTCCCCTCCTGGTGACTGCCCTCTCCCCACTCCTCCAGATATAAAGGTATTTTTCAACCCATTATTTGCAGTCAAAAGCATTTATCAAGGCCCCCGGGTCAAAGTGTAAAGCAGCCTGGTCAGACACAGTAAAACAATTTACAACCTGAGTTCTCAGTATCTATTTTAGGCTAAATGGACACACCAAATATTTCATTATATTGATATGAAATGGAAGAACAGCCTGGTACTGGCAACTCCTCTGAACACTTTTTTTCCCCTTGGAGAGTATTTCTTAAGGAGTTACTAACTCCATGTCTCAATACTAAAGATCCCACAGGACTAAGGTCCTGACACAGCTCAAAGACTCAGTTGAACCCAATTTTATTGTAACGTTGCATAATCTGCGTTACTGGCGACTCCCTTTGGAGTTGGCACCAATTTCTATTTCAGTATGAAAAAATGTAATAATGAGGAAACATCGGCTGTGTTGGGAATACAAGAAAACCAATGCCTGCATATGCTTTAATTAGAGCAAGGTATCCAGCCAGATATTTGCTTTATTTCCTAACAGCACCATGAACCTTCACTGTGGTCCCATGGCACCACTGAAGTCCAAGCAAACACCAACCTCCCCTTACGTCTTCTGTTGCTGATCTTGGAATTTCTTCAGCAAGTTTCTAGAAGAGTCAAACTTCTTTTCTAGAAGAATCAAAACTAATTAGGAATACTGCAAGTATGGTTTTTAAATTAAATACTGGAAGAGCCTGGAAGTAGGGGCGGTTAAGGAAAGCAGCAGGGTATTTTGGCGATACACTATCACAGCTCAACACATCTGGGTTTGGCCACCATTTGACTCTAAACCTGCTTTTCTTTATTTTACATTACTGAACAATACCATCTCAGTCCTGGATTTCAAGGCATTCAACTGTATAGGCTTTTAAATTTTAATCCCCTTTAATACAGTCTGAACCACAAGCAGGCATCAGATAAAAGGCACGGAAGTGCTCAGGGGAACAGAGCAGGACCACAGCCATGCTGTCGTGCTGCGTGACAACGGTCTGTTACAAAATTAAATAACAAGTTTTATTTAAGCCTATTCTGGCTCAAGTGTTTCCCAAAGCTGGTAATTACAGGTAGAAATTAAGAATAAAGTGATTCGTATTCAAGTGACTGAATGGAAGTTCAACGTAGGCTGCCCATAATTCTCCTAATTACAAGCTTTTGGAGATTATGTGTCTGTGTATCTCCACACACACAAAAATTCAGTGATTTTCACAGTTGTGGTTGTTGGAACCGTATGTTGCATGTACCATGTATCTCCTTGCACCCTCACATAAGATCTTAAAGAGCGGAGTAAGTTGTGGTATTTCCTTGGATCCCCTTAGGAATCAAAGCTCTTGGCTCCTCAAGAGCTCAAGACTCTGCTGTGTTTGAGGACCTAAACACCAGCCCCATTGTTCTTTAGGCATTTGTTCCTCCTAAAGTCTCCATCTACTGCACCCAAAATAGAAGAGAAAGCAGAATTAGTTTAATTAGTCAAGAAGAGAAGCAATACCTTCTCAAATATGGCATTTAACAGTCAAGTTATAATTTCTGGCAAGAAATCAGTTGGTGGCCTCCAGGATTCATGTACCGACACGATCATGAAACAAGCCCAAGCCCAAGTCCAAGCCCCTGCTATGACGACCCATATAAGTCTCAGTACTCTAGTTAAGACACGCCAGGAGCACACAGACACGCACTGTACGGCCCACTTCATTTTTGTTATTAAAAAACCCACCCCACAACTTGATATAGCCTAGAAGGACAATTTATACTACTTAATCCACTCAAAAAAGTACATCAGGGCACTCTCCAGACTTCAGGAGTCAATACCAATGATTTCATATCACTTTGTAGCAGAACAGGATTTACGCATCCTCTACCAGTGCCCTCATCCTTGGTGGATCCCCTTGGCAATGCTGCACAGGGCTGAACCTAAACCCAAGTGGTTGGACACAGTCCCCGTTAACATCCCCTCCTCAGAAATCTAGAAACTTCTGTCCTGTGTACCGCACATCTACCGGGAGGGGCATTCACTGTCTTTGTTCTTTTTAATAAATAAAAACTTTATGTAATAACTGTATTGGTTTCTTTTCCAGTGAATGCTTCATTAAGCCTTAAACCAGCATCATCCAGGAAAACATCCTCGGCCCTCACCAAAGGCATTCTTCAGTCTTTTACCTCCAATCTAACAGGGCCACTGAACCTTCCCTGAGTTCAGATAAATTGGAGAAGAGGAGGATGTTCTGGAGGTTCAGAGGTTCAACATTTGCATTGCACCAAGAAGTAAAAATGTACAATATTAAGGAAGGGTTAAGACTTCGGTGTTGAACCACAGTGGCTGCAATTGGACCATTCGAATTCCAATCGAATTTTTAAACAAGGAAAAAAAAGTCATTCTTAAACTTGGTATTAAGCAGCTGAAATAATTTCACTGTAGGGCTTCCTTCAACAAAATTCTCTGAAAGAGAAACTTAGTACTTTAAAGGATAAGATAGGTCTGCGGTAGAAAAATTAATGGGAACCCGGAAGAGC
>NW_010199581.1:12165-15938 GCF_000695765.1 Mesitornis unicolor
TCCCCTACAGCAAGGCAAGTTTTGTTACAATTAAGCTTCACCTTTTCTGTCGCTTCAAACTGCAGAGGAAATCACATTTTGGGGAAAAACAAAAATCAGTCCTAGAATTCATTTTCCAGACATTTTTGACAGTCCATGAGCTGGTTAATGAGCACAAATGTAATGACAGATCTATCAGCACTCACTTAGGTCCAACGCTGTCCCTCGAGGGTATCAAAGGACACCGGGGATGATTGGTGCAACATCTCCATGGCCAAGAAGTCAGGGTAAAGATGGTGAAATTAAGTAAGGTTTTGCTACCTCCGCAAGAATTTATTGCATCTTTTTATGATATATTTGGACCTGGGCAGGCATTAAGGAGACTGAAAGATTACTTTATAAAGGTTACTTTATAGTGCATTTTTAGTCTATTCAATTATTTGCCTGGAAATAATAAATCAAATCCCCACCACATCAGGGTGATGAAACAGGCAATTTGTGTACAGCAATCTGCCCATTTGCAGCAACAGCAGGTGGCAATAAATTACACTGGTGTGACACAAACAAGACACCTCCGTCAGTCAACCCCGCGCACAGAGCTATCAATCCCATCTTCCTTCAGTCCCCATCAGAACACAGAGAAATACTAATTTGGGGCACTACTTAACCATGTGCAGTTTTATTAAATGCTGAGTTTTACCTGGCCTGAAAACACGAACTCTTACTGCAGGATCTGGTAATTTAAATATCTTTGCACGTAAGCTTCAGGAAGCAAAGAATGTTTATATATTTGCAATCTGTGCCCTTAAAATGTTTAAATTAGTATTTCATAGTAGAACACAGGGAAACAGTCTTTTCCAACAAGCAGTATGTGTGCTTTAATATGTAGGAAGATACATATATTTCTGCAGAAAACTAGAATATTATGACAATACACCCTCCAAATTAAAAGCAATTAATTTTTATCCATGCAGCAGAATACCAACTGTCACCTAAACCCCCATGCAAACTGGTACAGCAGCCAGCTTTAGGAAAAACGACACAAAGGGATAAAATATTATTAAGTACATTATATATATTATTATAGTATCTCATTGCATTATTAATTTTAGCCTAAAACTGAGTCTTTGGGATCTTTGCAACTTGGAAGTGGTTCTGTGAGTGCTTACTAAAAGCAAGGGGTGGGTGTCTAGAGCATCATACAATCCCTTGCCAGCAGAGAAATATGCAATAAATTTATTCTATTTTAACCCCAAATTCAGAAAAGTAAAGGCAACGGACACAAGAATGGATGTTAAGACTCTCTAGAAGTCTTTAATGCAGTGGATGCTGAAGAAACACGAGGATGGACAGCAGACAACAGCCACGGTTGTGTGGTCTCCTGAAAGAGTCACAAATAGGGGATGCTGTCAAAAGAGAGTGGACCACTGACGTGATACATCTATTTTACATTACGAACATCCATAAAAGCTTAACCTTCTAATCCTGAAGCTGAAATATGACCCTTAGCACTTCCAGAAAGTTCAGATGAAAATACAGATACAGCAGCTTTGCAACACCTTTTGTGTTACAGACCACACTTATCAAGTCAGTATTTGCCAGTGCAAGATGAGGATTTTGAGGCTTGAAAAAGCCTGACACCAAGTCAGAAACCAAAAAGAATTCAAATAATATTTTGATGATTTTCTTGCACAGAACAAATCAGAAAATGAAACAATCCTAGAAAAAAAAATAAATATATGAATCCATCAGAAACATCCACACTGCCCCTTTCCTCATCCACTCTCCTGACCACGCAGCCCTTGCTTCCCCTTCTGTGGTCTCCTAAAATTAAACAGTTTTTGAGCCGCTTTTACTCATTAAGACTGAAAAAATCAGTCCAGGCTTTTTATTTTCCAGTTTTGGTGGGAGTTTGGTTTTGTTTGTGAGGGTTTTTTTAGGGTAATATCTGTTTAAATGAGGTGGGGGGAATAAATACATCAATGGGAGACAGAAACCAACCACTCCCAGAAGGGTTGGAGAAATGAGTGAGTTTTGTATTGGTGAAATTGCCTTTTTCAGTACAGCTACACAAATAATTTGCAGTCCCAATCTGACAGCTCTGAGCCTCTGATGCTCAACTATTAAACAGCATTTACTGATTTTCAATACCTGGTCAAGAGGGGGTAAGGAAGGGAGGGCAGAGCACTGGTAGGAGAGGAAGAACTCTTCCTCTGTAATGATTAAAGGAGGCAAAAATAATTTGGTTAAAATACCAGCATTAAAAATTCAAGTGTCATTTTCAACTTCAATCTTATTTTTTTCCTTCTTCCTTTAAAGCCTGTGATCACCTACCTCACCAGGGAGGATCTCGCTGATGTACAAAGCTCCCATGTACATCTCCTTAATAACAAAAAAGGTGAGGGGTTCTTTAGGTCACAGACAGACCTATGTGATCTCTGCTTCTCACCACGCATGCTAAATAAAAATAGAATGGAAACTGCAGAGGATTTATTTTTCACATCTTAATTATGAAAGATGAAGTTTTTACATTAATGGCTTCACTAAACTTCAGGCTTTTTCCTGTAACAGACGTAAAAAGGTTGTATGTAATAGAGTAAATATAAGACATCGGATACACATTAATTGGTTTTCATTCATTTAAGATTATTCTTGTATTTCCTGGCAGTGGACAGAACAATTTATCTTGCAGCAGTTTCCCAGTCTGAAATGTTTGTAAACTGGACAATAATGGACTCAAAATCCGGTGTTCTTCTGAGACACAACTGCCTTCTTAAAAATCAAAATAACCAATCTGATGTCAGTTTTACAACATGCAACTTTGATGGCACAAGGTGAATGTGACAGAAGAACGAGGTACAGAAAGTACACTTGTGAAATACCAAAAATATTCCCAAAAGTGCCTGAGAACTTTGTATCTCCAGACACTTGGAGGCATCTCCTGACTTTGGGTTCAGAGTGGACAGTGAATGAGCTGAAGCCCTTGGAGGCACACTACGAAAGGAAAAATAAGATGGTCTAATCACCTTTTTACTCAAAATAATTACAATTTCCCTTTGTTTAGGAGTAAAGATACCTACAGATTAGACAGTAGCTCTGGGACGAGAGCAGGTTGTATCATTTGATGCATTTTTACCAACTAAATTCTTAATCCCAGTCATTTTGAGGCGGGTAGAAGTCAGTGAAATTCCTGGAGAACCAGACAGATCAGTAAAGCTCGTTTGCATCTGATACAGGGCAGAGCTCAGGAGCACTGGTAATTTGCACCAAAATCAAGAGAGCATCCATGGTGAACTATCATGGCACCATCTACAGGGATCCCAATTGAAAGAGCTGGCTTTGGTAGCTGTAGAGCTCATATTCCTTCTAAACAAATAACATTTGAGACATCAAGAGTTAATAAGATTTGCTCTGAAGAAATAAGCTGTTGTATTATTTTCACACTCCAGAAGGAAATGAGTTTTCCCACTCTGAGGAGTGAATAGAAGAATATTTCGCTGATATAACCGGGAGCACAGAGCAGAATATCTGATGAGACTTCGTGGTTTACTCTACTCCTGCAAACAACGAAAATACCCCAACACAAACACCCCCAGGCACCATCCTTCACTGACTGCAATAAAAAGTTTTCAGAAGGAGCAGATACTGATTTATTAACGTGCAACACTAATTCCTCATTTGTCAGTTCATAAAGAGACTGAGAACATCCACTCTCCTTGTGAAAATTGTACCTGCACAGCAAGAACTGCTATACTGCATAGGAAAAGTGAGATACACATGAAAAAGGTGTTGGT
>NW_010199581.1:16059-18266 GCF_000695765.1 Mesitornis unicolor
GGTCAGAAAACTGCATTTCTTACAGGATTTCCTCATAAGAGTTGAGGTTTCTATGGCCAATTCAAACTGTGGAAGATTTTCCTCACCCCCAGTCTGTGCCCAATATTTTTTATTAAACTACACAACTGAAGAGTCTTCATTTGTTCAAAATGCATCAAAAAAACCCTCGCAGCTCAAAGATTTCAGACCCAAAGACGACCGATTCCAAAACTAAACAACTTGCTTCAGTTTCTCTTTACTTCATATTTATGAAGTACTAAGTTATTTGTTAAAATTGACATTTTCCCTTGCACATAGCAATCCAGTCATTTTAACAGTATTTAAAAGGAGAGGACTTTAAAAACCTCCTTTTACTAAGAACTATTTCACTGGTATATCTGCCTTTGATTTTTTTTCCATTTTCTGTCACCTGCAAAATACCTGATATCAAAAGAACCTGAAATTAGAGCTGTTGCTTTTATACATGAGATAAATGACCACAAAGACAAAAGCCCAATACTTTATTATGATGTTTATTCCTCATTTTCCAGATGCAAGATGTAATTTTAGAACTGGATTTGATCCTTCAGAGTTTATTTTTAAAAAGCGAGTATGTTGCTGTACAACATCTTAAACTTCGAGATTTACCCTTGATGTTTTGTTTTGTGTTATAAGGCATTTAACAAAGGTATATACCAATATAAGGTATTTACAAAGACTTTTTTTTTGCATAGAGTTTGTCAGTTATTAAAGGACATCTTGCAGGTTTGCTTGTTTTAACCCAACAAAATTAAGATTAAAGAGAGATACAACAAGTTACTTTGGGAATACTCCTAAGAACACGTCGTCTTGACAGGAACTTACAAATCAAGTTATTTTAACATTTATATGATCTACTCTTACGTGCCAAATTAAACAGCTCACACTGATAAAACCAACAGCATCTCTGCGGCCTGAAAGGGGTGAGCGCAAAAGGGAAATAACACAAAGCAGTAACCATCAAAGCCAGAAATCACAGCCCAGCTACAAAAATCAGTGCCAAATGACACCGTACCACCAGCATCAAAGAAAACATAATTAATAAATCAACAACCTCAAGGTTTCAGGATCCACCCTTCTTCGGTATGGCCTGAACTCTGCGAAGCGATGAGCACGCCTATGGATTTCCAGGAGACCAGCAGATCTGGGTATACATTTATTTTCAGGTCATATACGTGGATAAGGGAGGAGGAAGCTGTCAACACCTGAAAAGACCTGGCCCTATAAACCTGTAAAAACTGCAGTCGGTCGCAAAGGACACATTTTATGAGCAACTTTATTGCAGTGCAGTAACTTGAGTGTCCTTGCAAGAAGGGAAGGGTAATGGCTTGCGTCCTATCTGCTGCCTGCTCCCAGGAATCGTTTTCCCATTGGAGGAAAGGGACAAGAGAGTATTTTTATTTCCAACAGAACTGGAGTGATATTAATAATCGGAGTGTAGATTGGATATAAAGAGAAAAGTCTAATAAAATGAAGAAAAGTTTTATGGTAATGTATTACAGAAAGTTACAGACGAGCTCCTGCTCCATCTGATCATTACAAGGCTGAAGCATCACAACACATACACCACAGAGATGGAAACAAATCTACAATTCATGATAACTGTCACATCCTCTGTCCACTAACGAAAGGGAATGGCTCCCACTTCCCCAGTGTAGCGCTATTAAAAAAGCTAATGTTTACTCAATTTCTTGTTTATGTTCCTATCACCTAAAAGGAAAATACCGACTGGCTTAAGGCATCAGTGACTGATTCTTTAAAAAAAAAAAAAGTATTAAAATAAATCATTACAGCACATCAACAGCTTGTGGAGATCCACAAACACAAGCTATGGGCACACTTAACAGACCAAAAAACAGAACATTTTAACTGGAGGTTTTCTACCTCCAAGTTGAGGTTTGGTTTTCTACCTCCGGTCTACTCTTGTTTTCACATCTCCAAACACAGCGTGTTCACACTAAATTTCTCTGATTTGCTTAATATGATACTGAGGAAAGATACAAGTGTTTGATTTCTCATTCTCCCAAAGATGCCCAAGCCATCACAGTCACACAAACGTGCAGAGAAACCTGAGATACTGAATGTAAACATCCTTAAGTCAGTATTTTGGGAAGGTCTGAATGGTAAACATCTTTTGTATTTAATAAATACATATAAATTTATATATATATACACACACACATATATAT
>NW_010199582.1:0-60893 GCF_000695765.1 Mesitornis unicolor
CAACCGAGTGATTCTGTGTGTCTGTGTGTGTATATAGGTGGAAGAATACCTTGAATATAAAAACTTTAGAAATTACTTTCTGATTAAAAGTTTTTAAATGGACATGGGGAAAAAAACAGTATTTCATTTTTCTTTCATCACCAAACACTTGCAGAAAGTTTTTTGGACACTAGATAACAGTGGAAGATAGTGATTGCAGACAGGACTTTGAAGTAGAACACAATTGGAAATGCAGATTCTGTTAAGGTTACGTGTTGTGATCATTCATATGTCACTAATCATTTCTGGAGTGAGATATTTTGCATGTACTATGTATTGCTGTACATGCAAGAGTATTATTGATCTTATCAGTTTGACTTAGCTTCTAGTTTTAGTATTAAGAATGTTAATGCCCTGATTTTATTCCTTTTCACAGAATCACAGAATCACAGAACGTTAGGGATTGGAAGGGACCTCAAAAGATCATCTAGTCCAATCCCCCTGCCAGAGCAGGAATTTTCTTTTCTCAGAAAGTTATGTGGCGTTCAAAGATTGATGGGATTTCTGGTTTTCTGACATAGCTAAAAGTCAAACTTGCACAAGAGAATGATAATGGGATCACTGTTGTAGGTGTAGGAGCCAGTTAGACATGGAACCAGAAATGTTTTATAGTTAATGTATAAAATAATACTAAGCTCAAAACTTCTTTATGTGCACTTTTTAAAGCATTAATAAACTCCTGATGACAGAACAGGAAACTTGCTATTGCATGGATATACATCATTTCATTTCTACAGTTTTGTGGTTAAATAGTAGAGATTTCTGATTGCCAGTGTGTGATACAGAAACACTGTTTCCGGGGGCATTGTTTCCAAACATGCATTTACAGGCAGATTTTCATAGTCTGATTTCTAAAACTGCTACAGGCATTACTATCAAATGACTGGGAGAGCCATCATTTGTTCATTCATTTTGAGTGTTGGAAATCATTGTGGGTGTTTCTCTCCAGAGAAACAGACCCTTCTCCCTCCACCATTTCAAAGAAAAGGGAAGTGAAGGTTTCTAACCTATATGGAATCTAAAAAAAGCAGATTTTGTGCAAAGTCAAATTATTTGTTCTTGTTTTCATCTATTCATATTACTTTTATTAGCTGCATATATTTTTCTCTTAGACACTTGTGATGTGCCACAATTATTACAGCTGAGAACAAAGTGAGAATAATTTTGAAGAAATTGGCCTAAATTGATGGTTTTTTTCTTGCTAATTTACACAATATAACCTGTAACTTGAATTTTGCTAACTCAGCAATGATAGCATTGTGAATATTTAGATTAAGCAGAAACAGCTTTCTGTTTTTTCACTCCTGTTTTATCAGTCTTTGCTGCTGTCAAAGGCAGGTGTGCTTGAATGTCAGAATTAAGAAAGGATCTGGACTAAGCAGTACTACTGCAAATTTATAAAATTAAAGTATAATTTCATCCAAATTTCAAGCTTCAGACAACCATGCTAGATTTCAATTCTAAGGTGAAAAATCTGCTAAGAACTTGCTTGAACTACTAATGTATAAATAAAGCACAAGACTCTCATGGACTTGTATTTTTAGTGTCATGATGGTCAAAAATACTAATATTGTATGTGTGTATATATATATATACAGACAATTTAGATGCCGAGATGGAGGTTTTTTTCTGTAAGAACTAATACAGGCCTTAGCAAATAAAAGCTTACCATAAAATTAGCTTTTTCTATTGCAAGAAGAAAGAATTTACATTGTGACTGTGTTTATACTGTGATATTTTATTGAAGTTAATTCTGTTTGTAATGAAAGGAAATAAACAGTCTGAGGGCATGTCGTGGTTTAACCCGGCAAGCAGCTAAACACCACACAGTTCAGTTGCTCAGATCCCACCAACTCCCCAGTGAGATGGGGAAAAGAATTGGCAGAGTAAAAGTAAAAGAATTTGTCAGTTGAGATAAAGACTATTTAATAATTAAAATAAACCAAACTGAAACAATAATAATACTAATGAACTGCTACAAGAACAGGAACAATGCTAATAAAGCAATCAAAGTTATACTCAGCTCACAGCAATCACTGTATGCCAATAAATGTGTGACAAGGGAGGGGTAAGCCTCAGGAACCAAGACAGGCCGCCATCATGAAAGAGGAGAGAAGGGATCAAAGGAAGGAAGAAAGGATCAAAAAGGTGCCTAACAGTGAAGGGGTCATCCCCTGCAAAATCCCGAATTTATAGTGAGTGTGACAGTTATGGGATAGAATGCGTCCTTATTGGTCAGCTTGGATCACACCCGGATCATCTGTCCTGGGCCACTTGTCTCAGATAATCCCAGGCTTTCACTTCCCCCCCAACATCCTCTCATGTAGAGAGAAGGGAAAAAAAAAAACAATCCCAAAAAAAACCCACAAAAGAAACTATGAACCACAGGTGCTCACGAAAAACTAAAAAACAAAACCTTGAAAAAAGTAAATATTGACATGTTATCATATCAGTCCCAGCACAAACCCAGAATAAAACTCTCACTAGTTGTTGGGAGGGAAAGGAAAAACAAACTCTGTCCCAGCAAAACCAGGACAGGGTTACATATTCATGAAAATGTGACAATGGAAAGAGTACACTGAACATTTAACTGTAATTACAGAAGAACACAGTGGTAGTTTCAAAAGCCATTTTCTCTGCATTCCTAAAACTAACAGTGGGTTGTGTGGTATATATCTTTAAATGTTATCACTTGTTATAAACTGTAATGATAAACTATTACCTGGAAACACTCCACACATTTTCATGGGTCACAGTTAACAATGAGAGTATTATTAGTTCCAATTTGACATTCAGCCAAAATAAATGCATTATATGTCTAAAAACTATCTACAATAAACATCTTGATCTTGAG
Organism: Mesitornis unicolor; assembly: GCF_000695765.1. Classification (NCBI taxonomy): domain Eukaryota; kingdom Metazoa; phylum Chordata; class Aves; order Mesitornithiformes; family Mesitornithidae; genus Mesitornis; species Mesitornis unicolor. The sequence goes on from NW_010199582.1 coordinate 2,894, forward strand.
ATAAGTCCAGTCAGTCTGATTAAGGCCATCCACATCTATTTTCTATGTATGAATTACCAACCGTGACAATAGTTATTATTCACAGTCTGTAGAATTCATCAGTGTTGTTTTCAGACCACAACTCTCATCATTACTGGCCCAAAGACAGCACCTCAATGCCCACTGCAGCTGGGTTGTGTATCTCAGGCCTACATACTCTGACTATCAAAGCAAACTTAAATTTGAAAAAAATACTTACAAGCATGTATACAAAAAAAACATGAAAGGAAAACAGTTTTGCAGAGTCCTTGAACATTGATAATCTTGAAATAGAGACTAGGCATTCCCAATGTAATCCTCCACTGGTGGTTTTACTCAGATCTGAAGAGGATCTGCACATTTATAAGCACACTGGAGCTATCCAAGACCCATTACCTGCTCCAATTCTCAGGACTGTTAAAAGAAAGGTACTGATGAGTTTCCTTTTCCCACAGAGGATGTAATGACAGTTAAACTTATGTATTCAGCACATCTTTGAAAAGAAAACAATAATGGATTCTATAGTAGGTGAATACTGGACTAGCATCATGACTGAACTAAATACTCTTTGTAAGTAAGAAAGTCTAAAATCACCTAATCTATTTTTCTCTGATGATCTGTTTCCCATTAAATTTCTGACAATGAGCTTGAAACCTTCTCGTCTGTGTGGTACCTGTTTCTTAGATTTAATATTGCCTTCTAAATGTATTTAGTTTTGATGATTGAGTGTCCAAATTATGCCTTGTGGGGAAAATACAAAATGTTACTCAACAACTGAACCCTGTTTACAGTACACTAGTTCACTATTTGTGCTTGACCTCAGAAATCATAAACCATTCCTAGCAGCAGGGTTCTTAACACTAAGGCAACCTTCCAGCACATAAAGGACTAAGAAAACATAGTGTGTTTCTCACTTTCTGAATGTGTATAAGTTGATAAAGTAGGTTTTCATGCTGTAAATTAAAGAAAAAATATGTTTAGTAGTGCACTAATGCAATAATAAATGTTTCAGATAACATAGTTATGTCATCAGTGTATATCCTCACATCCTGGTACTGGTCAGAGCCAGCAAGTACTCCCTAATTGTTCTTTTAAGTGTCTGTAAAGGACTTGGATGCATCAAGCTGTGTAGTTTCACAGAATCCTTATCCTTTGACCTTTGACAGCAGGAGAAAGTGCTTTGACAAATTCTCAGTAAAGCACCTTCCTGCAGATCGGCTCTGAGATATCCTTCCTGCTCTCTTCTCTTTTCTGTATCAGTACCTATTTTAAAAACTTTCAGAAGCTAGAAGGATCACGGGACATGCAAATATACAAGCCCCTCATTTTGATTAGTTCTTTATCTCTTATCAGAGAAGGTTCTCATATTGTGTGAGAGTCACTAAACAAGCATAAAGCTCTTGAAGCTGATGTGTCAGTGAATCTTCTTGAGGTGTGAAACTTCTCTTTGAGCCTGCAAGTGCCAACAATTTTCTATTGGTCTTAACATACACCTACCCAAACCCTCTCCCTCTAGTTTGTAAGGATGCTGAGGCAGATGGTGTTGAAGGCCTGGCTAAAGTCAAGGTAAACAAAATAAAATGTTTTTCCCCTTGTTCACAGAATCAGTCACTTCCTCATAGAAAGGAAGAAGGTTGGCCAGCTGCCTTGGTAAAATGTTGCTGGCTGCTCCTGGTCATATGCTTGCCCAACATGTGCTGGGAAGCAGCTTCCAGGCAGATTTGCTCAAAAATGCTCCCAAGGACAGAGGTGAGGCTGACCAACCTACATGCTCCACCTTGCCCTTTTTGAAGGCTGCCAGAATATTATTCTTTCTGCTTCTTTTTAATCAGCTTTCAGGTCCACTTTCAAAACAAGCTGTTATCTTATGTCCACTTTACTGCTTCAGTAGTATTTTCCACGTGAAATAGAATATTCTTTCAGTACCATGTAACCTGCATAACGCTTCTTGGTAACAAATGGACAGATTAAGAAAAACACTTGATCTCCAGCCCTCCAGTGTTCTCAGAGGAAGGCTTTATCTGCTATAGTTGTGTCTGTGATGACAAGAGTTTATTGAGCTACTAATCTGAAAGACCTAAAAAAAAAATTTATAAGTACAAAAATGTCTAAGTACATGTGCCATGAATTGCATCAAAGAATGGTACTTTCACTGGGAATCGCATATTTGTTTTTACATAGCACTAATAAAGACAAATATTTGATTAAGAAATAAGATAATAAAAATACTGCATTTGTTTAAGTAAATCGGCTATAAACAAAGTTCCAAAATACTATCTCATTCTTGTACAACAGTTAATCAGGTAATTTCATTGATGGAAATGGAAGGGCAGAGAATTTTGCAAGAGCAAGTCAGACTTTTCTCCAAATTATATATACAAATACTCTGATTTTAGTCTCAGTTTCTGGACAGGTCATGAAAATCAATGAAAGCAGGGAGTTTGGTTACAGAACACTTGTATTTTGTTAGCTAGATTTCATAAATACAGCTTACATTCCATGATGGTAGAAATTTCACCATTAAAATGAAAACTTCGAATTACAGCTGAACACATTTCTAAGCCCTTGCTTCATAGTTCATCAAATGTGTTAATGCAAACTTCAGGAGCTGTTTGTCTTGTAAAACCTCTATTTGTACCAAGCCAGCTGCTCAGCAATGAGGCTGCACCATCAGCTGGGTTGGTATAGCAACAACGAGTGGTTTTTAACCTGCATAGCCGTCCATTCAAACAGCAGTACCTTGGAACAGTGCCAGCAACAAAAAGCTGCTTTCCTGTAGGAGATGAGACCCTGGTAATGGAAAACCAAAATATGTAATGTGTATATAAAGAAGAGGTACGTTCACTGATTAGAATCAAAGTCTTGACTTGGCAGATTATGAGGAAAAATATGTACAAGTTGAAAAAAATGCTTGAGTTACTGAAACACCTAAAATTATGAGGAAGAAGCAGCAGTAGTTTTGGTGCTTGAGCCACTAGCATGTGAAATCCCTTTGATGAAAGTGCTATCAAGCAAATAGACCCACTAAAGCCCGTAGCCAACTCTTCCCAAATTGCTGCTTATATGGAAGCTAGCCTGCAAGTTCAAAAGCAGCCACATTATGAGAAATGAAATAGTTGAACTGTAACTGTGACAACTGGCCATCTTAATTTTTCATTCCTGAGTACAAAATCCATTTAGAAGCATGTTTTTCCTCCCCTCCAGATATTCCCCCTGCCACTGGTAAAGGCTCAGCCCAGTGGAAAGTAACTTCCTACTATAGAAAGTCATGCTCAAATTGATATAGAGATGTCAAAATAGGGAACAGCTGAGAAATAGTTATCTAAAAAGGTTTTGTCTTCCCATGTATGTATTTTTGGGAAATAAATTTGATACAGACAAAAAAAAATTATTAAAAGGGGAAAATTAATTTAAAAAATCATTCTCTGTTGTTTTTAAATAAAACTTAAAATAATTTGAATAGCTTCTTTTTACAACCTCCTCAAAAGATTTATTTAAAGATATTAACACTAAAAACCTGAAAACTGTAATTATACTCCTTCAAATTCCAGCATTAAAGAAATGCTCAGAACAGGCATTTTCAAACTTGTTCTTTTTTAAAAAAACCTCAACACATTAAATGGGAGAGAATTTTTGAGAAGTGGAATATACGGTAGTAACATACAGCTTGCAGAAAGGAACACAAACAGAAGGAGAGACAAATGTGGAAGAAGCAGAGGAGAGTTACTCTGTACAGCTATGGCTGGAGCATAAACCAATATGTAGTACTTTTGCAAATCTTCACTGAAGACAGATTTGTGGTTACATCCATTTTAAAAAAAAACTTTCCCTCTAAAGTAGTTGCTCAGTCAAAACCAATTAAAAATCTCTGCTCCTGCTCCTGTATACATTTGATTTAATAGTTATAAAACTGACTATTTACCTTAATTTAAATTTTGCAACAGAGAGCCAGTTGAATGACTTTTTTGAGCTACAAAAGACTGAAAAGAGAACCCTATCTTATCCATTTCCAAGAGGAACTAATTTTCACGGTGGAAGTATTTAAGACAGTCTTTAAGTAACAGCTTTTACTTTTTTAATAAGAAATACATCTTCATAACAAGAAGTTATACTTCATGATATTAGTTAGGCATTCACATATTTTCTTGGTCTCTGGTGAATATATCTGGTGAGTGTTTTATGCAGGCTTACAAGGATCTTACAGCTGCAAGTTAGTGTGAGCGGAAAGAAACCATCTTGGCTTCTTTATCCATCTTTTACTTGGTGCCAGGATCTTGCTGGTATTTTGAAATATGCAGTCTTCAAGACATTTCAATAACTGTATCAGCAGAAAAAATGAAACTTTGATAAAAGCTGAGGAAACTAAAACAAAGGAAAACTATGGTTTTAAGCAAGAGAAAACCATGGTATTAAGAATTGACTTGTAAGATTAGTACACATTTCTGGAAAGTCAAAATGAGACCATATCTACTCAACCAGAATCTTTGTACAAAAATATATTTAGGAGCGAAACCAGCATGAACCAATACTAATATTCATTTCACCATATTTTATATATTTATATTTATATATATATTTAGGAAACTTTCATATTTTCAATTGTTCAGTAACAGATATCTGAATTGTGGGAAGAAATAGACTGAGGGAACAGGGATCTGAGAAGTATTTGGTAATTTTGTTGAATGCTTTATATGCATTTGGTTCCCAAATGCTTGGAATGGAAATGCAGGATTGTGAGAGGGTCATGTTAGGTGCCTGCTTCTGCTAGGGTGATAAGTGATAAAGCAATGTGCAGTATGAACTTTCACATCTTTAGATTTCAGAGCTGGTGTTTCATGAAAATTATTTGACAGTTCACAGCTCTCAGAAAGATTTCAGAAATGTATAGCAGCCTTACAAGCATTTGTACCCAGCTCATCATGGCAAAAGAATATTACTTGTTTGTACTTACATTTCTTTCAACAGTCACATCGGCTACTGCTTGAGTGTCATTGCTTCAGTTGCACCACTACAGTTGTTTGTGGAGCTCTCTGATAAAGAAGGAACTGGGACGAATTAAAAATAGCCTTTTTTCACTGCTGGTTTAATTTACAGCCATGAATTTTCCCTTCCATTTGGTCATATATATAAGTAAGACAGTAGGAGAGGAGCAAGGATCAGGGCTGGAAGCAGCTTACTCTTTCATTAAAGAAACATGTTGATAACTGTACTTGGAGGTCGCAGCACAATTTGGCATCTGGAATGTGCAAAATTCAAACACAGCTCCAGCTGTTGTACTTGAGAATCTAGTTACAATGTTTTCTATCTGCTAATTTTCTCCACTAGTAGTTTTCACCGATTGAGATATAACTGTGCAATTTGATCATATTATTTACTCTCTCAGAATGTGACCAGAGAGAAATGTGGAAACAGTGACTGGGTTTGTAGGTGACTGAAAAAAAGGAAATCCCATTCCACAGAAAATTCCAAAATTAATTATCTTTACTTTCATTCCACATCAAATCCTCCCTTAGCTGAACCAGAAGGAAGAGCCATGGTACACTGAGGAGCAGTGTTAGATACTTGGCAAACTGAGATAAGGTGGTCTCTTGGGAGACCAAAAGTGTGAATGAAGAACAATTTTCACGAAATACAGCAGCTGTTGATCTGAACATATTGATCAATTTTGATAAAATGCAAAATTAAGAAAATTAAGTTTTGAGTCAACACAATGCTGAGAGAGATTTCTTCAGAGAAATTCAATTAAAATACTTCTTTTCCCCTTAATTTTTTTTCAAATGAAACTATATTGCTATTATTAAGGAAGATAAGAGACTATTAAGGGAAGAAATTAGCAGAGATCTAATGGTAGAGACGTGAAATTCCCTCTCTTTGTGTTAGAAGAGAGCATTGCTCTATAATGAGCAATACATTAGTTTTTTTAAATGCCTTTCAAAATGCATAAATAAGATGTTCACACATAGTCTTTTCCATCTGCTTCAGCTATCTAAATCATGACTAAGGTGTTTTTGGTTTTTAAACTACTTTCCTTATAAATTCTAGAAGGAAGAAACATCATGTTGCATTCAATCCAAAAATCATTCAACACTTTAAGCATTTTCCCTTTTAGCATCTGGTAAAGAGCAAAACAAAGACCCAGATATCACTGGGGACAAAACATGTTCTCTAATTTGGCATCCAATAGCCCTGTCAAAGCCAAATGTGCTCCCAGACTAACGGCTGTTATTACTTGCTTGAGGAGCCAAAATGGGTGTTTGGAGAATGATGTTAGAAAATGAAAACTTAATCAACATACATTAGTTTTCATTGTACGTATCTACGTTAGTAGAAATTGTGTGATATCATATGGCAGACACATGTGCTAAATATTTTGTTTTGCATAAGTTCCCTTAAGTAACATTTCTGGTAAACATTGAGTTATGGCTCAGTTCCTCTTGCAGAAGAGTACAGTGGTAAAAGAAAGGACTAAAGGTATTACACACCATTTTTTCCCGTGCATTAGCCCAAAGAATATCCAATTTTCAATACCCCTTTTGCACTACAGACCTGAGTACAAGTCCTATAGCTATCTAAATCATGACTAAGGTGTTTTTGGTTTTTAAACTACTTTCTGAGTAGTTTAAACCCTGAGTACAAGACCTGAGTACAAGTCCTACAGCAATACCAAAGACTGCAGTCAGAGAATACGGTGTATTTCCAGGGAACACCTCACAATACTTAGAAATCACTTCACTGCAGACATCACACTGTGGCTAGCCTAGAACAGTTTTTGATTGTTGCCTCATGCTGACCTCAGGCACCATGGATATCAAGTATGAAGTATGTCTTGTTTTGTAGGGCAAAATATTTTGTTCTCCTTCACATTATAGAAAAAGAGAAAACGTGTGTGATACTAGTCACTGTATTAAAGAAGGCAGTCAATGAAACCCATCTTATTGAAAAGTGGGTGGTTAGATCTGGCATGGTAACTAGCTCTAAGTAATTTCTCTCAGAATCTGTTTCTTAAAAATTAATCCTAATAAAATCTAACCCTGCCATGGTTAGTAATTGCTGATTTCTTATCTAGTTAGTTAATGAGAAACCAGAAGTCAAAAATTCAAAATTCCTTAACTTTTCTTAAAAATTTTATTCAACATTTAAATACTAACTCCTTTTCAATTTAAAACCCTGCTTAAGATGTCTCTTCTGGAGTCTTGCAATATCTTCTGACAGTATTAAAAAGCTACATAAAAAGACATTGTCATGGGTTGACCCCAGCCAGCAGCCAAGCACCACCAGAGCTGCTTGCTCAATTCCCCTCTACCTCAGCAGGACAAGGGAGAGAACAGGAAGAAAAAAAAAAAAAAAGAGAAAACTGGGTTGATGTAAAGACAGCTTAATAAGTGAAGGAAAGAGAAAAAAATCAAGTGATGCAAAGGCAGTCACTCCCTCAAGCAGACAGAGACCAAGCCATTATCTGAGCAGTGGTCCCAAAACCCCACCCCCTTCTTCCTCTACCACAGTTTTTATTGCAAAGCATCACATTATATGTTGTGGACTATCGATTTGGCCAGTTGGGATTAGCTGTCTTGGCTGTGCCCCCCTCCAGCTTTTTGTTTACCCCCAGCCTTCTCACTGTTGGAGCAGAGTGGGAAAAGAAAGAGCCTTGATGCTGTGCGAGCACTGCTCAGCAACAGCTGAAATATTAGAATCTTTTCAACACTGTTCTAACCCCAAATCCATGACACCATATGGGCTGCTATGAAGAAGTAGTTAACTCCGTCCCAGCCAGACCCAGTACAGGCACTTTTCAGTGTGTGGATAATGATGACAGCCCTTGACAACTCCTCTTTGACAGTGGTGAGAAGAATCTTGCTGACAGCTCAGGGCCTCACACTGAAGTGCCCTACACTTTGGAGCCTAAAGACTGTACACACTATTCCACTCTACCTTCACAGCAAAATTTACTGTCATTAGCTGCAAGGTCAGGACATACTTCTGCTCATATGGCATCAGATCCATCTGCTAAAGGAGCTCTTTTTTCTTTTTAAGGATTATTTGCTGCCAAGTCTCTATCATGGATCAAGTCTGGGCTGAGCACCCAGACCCACACAGGAAACAAATAGGTGGCTTCCTCAATGCTTTCAGTTTATACAGAAATCATGAGACTGGTCAAGGAAAGAGATAGACACTATTCCTAGTCCCTGGAAAGAATATATTTTTCTGCTTATTTTCTCAGAGTACCTAAGCTCACCCAACAGAAATGCTTTCTTACAAAGAAAATGTTACAGAAAATACACCAAGGAATCCTTTTTACAGTGAACAAAAACAGTAGTTAATATGAAATGTGAGCAACAGCATGAACTATTTTTTTCCAGACAACAGTTCAAAATAAAGGCATTTTTATGTTAGTGTGAGAAAATAATGGAAGATTGACATGGAGGATTGTAAACACACTCAAGTGATTTGCAGCTGTGTTGTCAAAAATCACATACATCATACTCATTGCTGTTCAGTCTTGTGTGCTTGACAAGTAGAACAACTGTGTTTAGATAACATAGGTCCATGATAGACTCAGAGGCACCCTATTGAACATGCTTAAGATTCCTACACTGTTGTGGGAAAGAGAGAAACAGTGGCAAAATATGCCTGCATTAATTCCCAATATACAGACAAAAACAGTAGGTTCTATGATCCTCTAGCAAGGACCAATCTCTGCAGTGCCTGCATTCCCGGTTGTGTGCTTCTGCCCAAGTGCTGCCTCCAGGATCCTCCAGTTCATGAAGCAATGAGAATAAATTCACTCTTTGCACTTCATCTGTGATTTTGTGGTTGTTCCTGCATCCTGCCAGTGTTGGCTTAGTCAGCTAGTGTTTTATTTTCATCTAGAGGATTATTCTTCACCTGTAACACAATTAATTTTAATGGAAGTGAGCAGTATGGAATACAGGATTTCATTTTACTTAAAAAAATTGTAACATGTTTTAATTACTAAAAATCTCCATTGTTAGAAGTCCTTTAAAACAGTAGAAAATAATATTTAATGGGAAAAAAATGCTCTTCAAGATAAAAAAAAATCAGACTAGCTGTTGATTAGAAAAAGGATGCAATAGGAAACATTCTCAAAGAGTTCTTGAGGAAGATCTGAGACCCTCCAAAGGACTGCAGGAATTTTTTAATCTACCCTGATTTTACGTCTATAAACACATGTAAGACCAAGAGTATAGGTTCATATTCCATGCAATGGAGCTAAACAGGATATGCATTACCAGATCTTCGTAATGGAGAAGAAGTCATATATCCAGTCAGCGCCTCTCTTGTTTCAAGTTGTGCCTGTGGTGTCCTGTACTCCCACTGCTCCATTGTGAAGAGCCCAGCACTGTCTTCTTGGTATGGTATCTTAGGTGTTATGCCTGAAAGTAAAAAATTGCTTTCTGTTTGTTGTTAGTGTAAAAATGTACCTTTTTAATATGGTTAATGCAATCACATTTCCAATTGGCTGTGTGTGGTAGGTTGACCCTGGGTAGGTGCCACGTGCTGACCAAAGCTGCTCTATCACTCCCCTCCTCAGCTGGACAGGGGAGAGAAAATATAATGAAAGGCTCATGGGTCAAGATAAGAACAGGGAGATCACTCACCAATTACTGTCTTGGACAAAACAGACTCAACTTGGGGAAAATTAGTTTAATTATTACCAATTAAATTAGAGTAGGATAATGAAAAATAAAACCAAATCTTAAAACACCTTCCCCTCACCCCTTCCTTCTTCAGCTTTACTCCTGAATTCACTACCTCCTCATCAGTGGTGCAGGGAGAGTGGGGAATGGAGGTTGCAGTCAGTTTTTTCTCCTCTTAAATATGTTACCACAGAGGCACTACCACCTTCACTGATCGGCTCAGCCTTGGCCAGCAGTGGGTCTGGTGGCACAGAAGCCACTCTGGAGCCCCCTTACTACCAAAACTTTGCCACGCAAACCCAATACATTATGCTATTTTTGAAGAAGACTAGGAATACATACCAAATAATATTTCTAACATTTCCAGAGGATCACACCAGATCACATAGTGTTAGATATGTAGTGCTATTTGATTAATGACTTAGTACCTCAACTTAAGCTCGCTTAAGTCAGTTTTATTTTCAGGAAATAATGTTGTTGTAGCCTTTCTACTACATCTTTTATGAGAAATGATACTGGAAAATATAATAAGCCTCACAAGAACACTGCTACTGAACAAGCGCACATTAAAATGAGACATTCTCCTAAGGTAACCAATTCCTAAACTTTACCATAAAGTAAACATCAAATGTTTCATAATGTACAAGTCCAACTCATTGAGAACTAAATTACTTGTCCACTGGAGGACCTACAGTGAGGCAAGAAGCTGCCATGGTTTCAAGCTTAGCTTTACTTGTGCTCAATCCATAATTCTCCAAAAATCTATAATCTGCATGGTTTTCCAATACTCAGGTTGCAATTTTATTCCACAGACTTCACAAAAGCAAGAAAGGTAATGTTGACATTAATTTAAGCTTGTTAGAGTTGTGATCATATTATATCATCTGTCTGTGAGATGAATTGACCATATATCAGTGTATAGATGCGTTTAACCAAACACAGCCTCTGTGTGCACCATGCTGTAATCCCATCTGAGACTGGCAAGGGACTATCCACTGCAAGCTTTGATTGAAATGTTCCTGCTAATTTAGCTTAGCTGGAATAGCTCTGTAAAATAAAATAAAAACCATTATCTTCAAAGTGGGTGTCTGTGTGCTGGAACAAGGAAATAAGATGAGCCTCATACCATGCTGTTTAACTGAGTGTAGGTAGAGAGATAAATTATATGTACTAACCCAAATTTGGATTGTTGTAGACTTCTCTGTAATTTTTTTCTGTCACTGAAAATTGTGGGCATGAAAAGAACTGCAATCAGCCCTGATTTTTGTTTTATGAGCAAGCAGCAGATCAGCAATTTTACTAATGTTTGCGGATAGGAGGGTTGAACCTTTAGTTCCCCCTCTTAAATATATTTTGCATTTCTAGCAAATTATTTATATTGCATTTTCCTGCATATGTTCATGACAAAATTAATAACCACTTGTTGTTAAATAATTACTCTAGTGCCCAAATGTTGACATATAGCTGCTGAATCTGGAGGCTGAAAACTGGCTTCAGTAAAAAGTAAAGATCATGATTCTTTCTAAATTTAGAAAGATAAGGCACAACTTGAAGTGAATAAAATTAAGAAAAAGAAAAAAGCCTTTACCATGGAAGTGTACATACACAAGACTGAAGAGGAGTAAAAAACAAATACATAAACGTGAATGATAAAAGGAAATTATTTTAAAATATTGTATCATGTGCAAGAGAAAGAAAGGCCTTTTAATTTAAACTCTGTAGTTGTTGAGCTGAAGTAAAGACTGTGAGAAAATAAAACTCCTTATCCCTTCAATACATAGCACATAGGAAATATAGGCAAGAAATTTAAATTGACAACAATGAAATGCAATTAAAGTTGACAGTTACAAAGAGAAATATGTGAAAATTATGCCCAGGAAGGCTAATGATAATATATTAGAAACACTAGAGTCAAACTGTAGCACAGGTTCAATTACAGTTCAGTGTTCTTCTGTAATGGCCCTGACTGCAAGAGCTTTCCCCATAGCATGGTTTTAGAGATTTTAGTATTGGTAGGAATAGAATGGCTTGATTTGTTAGAGAAATTTGGATCAGTTTTATCCCTTAAAGACCTTTTTGAAAGATAAAAGTAGTATTTTTGAAAACACAGGCTTGCAATAGTGCAACAAAATGGCAAAAAAAACCCCAATGCTCTTAAAATTCCACTTAACTGGAAGGATTTTGCATAGAACCTCTATAATCCCATTCATTTCTAAAGCAGGCTCTTCACCTTCTGCAGCTTAACCTGGTGCTGTCCCGTCCTGTAAAGGTTCTTATTGTTAGAGATTGAAACTGCACTGTGGTTTTAATTTCTTTTTTTGCCTTAAAAATCAAATTCCTGTATTTACTGCCTCTCCTTCTTTCCTTATGCCTATGCACAGTTTGAGGTCATAGCATATGCTTTTATGAGAGAATCTGTCCTACAGTTCATTCTGCTTTGCACCTAAAATTGGAAAACCATAATATTTTTGCTTTCTTAATTACTATTATTTATAAAATCTTATTACTACACATGTTGATGGTAACACATCTTTTTAAGAGATCTGCTATGAGCTTTGGACAGCTTTTACATGAGCATGTTTTATGAAGCTTAGTGAAAGCTGAATTCATGATAGTGTTGATGCATCCCTCAGTGCCCATCCTACACTTGGAAAGCTCAGAGAACAGTCAGTCTGTGCCTGTTGCCTGTACCAAAAGAATCTACACTCTTAAAACGAACTTTAAATATACCATTGGCAACTGGAAGGATGAAAAAAAGTCATTATTCAAATTTTAATGGATAGGTACACATTTCAGAAGAGTGTTCATTTATAACTTAGTCTCCTTCATAGCATCACCGTACCAAATCCCATCATTAAGACAGAGATGAGACCTTGTGAAGTTACTTTTTTTAGTTATTAAAAAGTGAACACCTTATTTGGCAAGGACTGAGGAGGCTTTGTTTCATTTCAAGCCTTTCTAGCCATATCTCATCCCAAAAGACTTTGTTTTTTATCACTTGCTATGGGGTGGACAGCGGAAAATTTCTCTGGCTACAAACCCTTTCTACATTTTCTTTTGTGGCACTTTGCCGCTTGCTGCAAACACGCTGCTCCAAAAAGCAATTTGTGTTTAATTTCAACCTCTTTACTAAAACTTTTTTTTGCTCATGTAGTTGTTTTCTTAGGCAGATCTTACCTGAGGTTGTGCCTCTTCCACAGGAAGCTGAACTGTATTTTCAGACAAGAAGGGGCAGCCTGTCTCGATGAGCAGCCTCCCCATGGCTCTGCACAGGTCTTCCCTGTACAAAACCATCAGCTGGCTTGGCTGAAGCAGGTGATCAGTCAGATCTGTTTCTGTTTAGGAGATGGTGCTTCCCATGAAACAGTCGGATAAGGTATTTGAAACTGCACCTATGCCATTAGCTTTCCACTGTGCATTAAATGCTTGACGAAGAAACTATTGATTTTATTTGTTGTTTTTTTTCTACAGTTGCACCTAGGAAGCTTTTCATAGGCACAAACCTGAATTTACCGGCAATGAAAGTGTTAGATTTCACACAGTTTTGTACAACCAACTTTTTTAACAGTATTATTAAGAGCAATAAATGAAGAGGAAGTATTCATTTGAGTTTTTGAAAAGTGTTGGCAATACTATAAGCTAGAAGTTAAAATAAAGGGTTTCTGAAAAAAAATATATGGATTTACATTTGAATTATTTTCTACAGTTCAGTGGAGGAAAATCCATCTTGTACCAAATTATGGATTTCACAGTTTAATGTCTATGAACATTCTTCTGAATGTTCATAAATTTTCAGGCACAAATAATTAATTATGGCTAAAAAATCCTTTATGAAATATTTTTTTCAATATAGAAGTATAGGCACTTTACTAGGTGCAAGAAATTTACCCTTATTTAGTGACTAAGAGGGGAGGGAAGGGGGAAAAAAAAAAAAGATAAGAGATTCAGCTAGGCCATCTGCTTTAATCCATCTGGTAAAGTACTGTTAAATCTGTGAACAATTGTAATGATAGCACCGTGAGCATAAGAACAGAGTTAACATCAAGAAATGGAATGGCGAGTCAGCTTTTCAGATCGACACAAGAGAAAAAAGAGGAAACTGAATGGAAATGTGAGATCTTTATGTGAGATCATTGCCTTGTTTAATTATCCTTGTCCATTAGCATTTTCCAAGTCCATGCCCAAGCTTTTTATGCAAGCTCCTTATTTGATTTAGGCATAGATCCAATGCACTTAAGCACATGCAGTGTTTCAGGACTGAATCTTATTTCTTCCTTGCAAAGATTATATAAACTAAATCACTCTAAAGGAAGCAAATTAAGGGTGCATATCAAATTATTTGTCAAAGGCGGTATAGTTACACAACTGAAACAATGAAATCTTAGTCTGTATTTGGGGTAGCTATAGTACCGTATACACAGAGTCTTTGAGCACACCCAAGGAAAGGTAGATGATCCTAAAAAGCCAAGGTAAAAGTAACTAGCCAGTGCATGAAACTGAAAGCAGCAAATTTGCATTTCAGAAATACTAATTCTCACTGATTAAGCAAATGTCCTGCATGCTGGACTTCACTATCACAAATAGCAGTGAAGCAGAAATCTTAGCAACATTCAAAATAGGATAGGAGATGCTGAATAAATATCTAGAGTTACAATAGGAACAGAAGAGAAAAATTCCAAAGACATCTGAATACGTGTTTCTTTGCACAATAGTCACTGTACACTTACGTCTGCCATGAAGAATGGCCTCACTGGGCCTGAACTAATATTACTGAATTAGTGTTACTATATCCTGCCGTTCCTATGAAGATGTTGAAATGTTTACTACCTTATGATGTATAGTATTGGAAATAATACCAAATGCATATATGCATGTTTTAAATCCTGATATAAACCTGCATATTTCACATCATCTCTTAAGCTGAAGTTAACAGGAATCCAAATGCAAAAAATCCCTCGACCTCCAGGAATTCAGTCTAAGAAAAAGAGAGGGAAACAAATATTCTATAGAAATCACCTTACTTAGTTTGAACAAACAAATTCTTCCCTCAAAAAACCCCTCAGAGGTAAGATTTATAGTTGCTGTTTCGTTACCCCTTTGCTAGCTGTGGTATTTCAGAAAAACACGTGGCACAGGGTCCCACCCCCACTTTTCTGTGTTAGTCACAGAGAGATCAACCTTGAAACAGCTGAGTGCACAGAACACTTCCACAAACACCAGAGACCTAATTCTCTTCAAAAACTTTTCAAAGTATTTTATGTAACATCTCTTTTAGTGATCATCAATTCCAGAACAGAAGGATTTTTTCATTTTGCTTCTGTAACTTTTGTTCTGCTCATGTCAGTTTAGTCACTTGAGAAAAATTAAATCAAACAGTTCAGTTATACCACCTGCAATTTAAAGCTTCCTAACAACATCTTGCCAGTAATTTGGCTGTTTCTATAAAAGCCTCATTTTTTATTATTATTTCTCTCTTTGAAATATCAGTTCCCACATGAAGACCAAACCCATGTCCCAGGTAGATCTAGCTGTCCTACCTTTCGTCAGGTTATGCAGGACATCCTGGGTAGCACTTCCTACTCCAAGCTCACTCTGTAGCTGCAAGTCAAAGAGTTTATTTTACAGATTTCTATTTTCCATGTGCAGCACTGATACTTTTTTAGAGACCTTGTCTTTTTTTGCTCTAACTCATCTCCTGTTGTTCTACATGACCAACTCTCAGTCACCTTCACATTTCATTGAAATGTATCATTTCATTTTTCTTTAAATGTCTCAACAAGTCCTTGCTTCCCAAGCTGATATGAACTGCTGCTTCAAGGTCCTTCAAAATTTTACCCTCATCTCCCAGTTATCTTGTTGTATTTTACTGTACTAAAAACTGCCTTCCAACTTGGCTTCATAGCTCAGTTTACACCACATACGTTCTCACCTTTCTTTTTCTGTGCTATCTTATGTTTCTCATTTGTCTCTTCAAACCAGCTGTAAGCCGAAACCTATATTTCAGGAGATTGTTTTTTTAACATCAATTAGACCACTGAGGGCTCCTATAGATAATGAGACTGCTATAACCAGTGGTGTTAAGGCTGCAATATTATTTACTTAGTTTAGTGTATCTAATGCAAAATATTTCATAAAATCAAAGGTTTTGGAACGAGCTATTCATTAATATAATTAAACTTCATTTCCAGATATACTCTGTTGATAAAAGAATATATGATAAGTGATCTTGTGGTAAAGGGAGAAGAATTCTAGTTGGATATTAAAAGCACTGATACACTAAATCCAATGTGTAAATCCCAGGAGTGATACTTTGCAATTTATAGCACATTGTCTCAGTTTGCGTTAGTATTTGTGCTACACGTCTACTAAGTATGTATTCATACAAACATACAGCAGTGCAGGGCTTTTTTTAAAAAATGCAGAGGCATTAGATTGAACTACTAATTTCCTAGTTTGAAGACCTGTTAAGAAGACGTATTTGGCTTCTTCTATCATTCTGAACATGAAAAAGAGTTTGTCCCGTGCCCTATAAACCCCATAACATTAATTTTAAGCAAACCCCCTCTTTCGTATATCTGCAGTCAAGGTACTAGATTTGTATTACCTTTAAATCCAGCATTTGAGATATGCTAGGGGCCCTTGAAACAGGCCAACATTGATTCCATAATATCAAAGTTAATACAATAATTTTTTCCTGGAAAGACATCTGATATACAGCCTAAAAATATGCTGAAAACTGAGACTAGTTTTAACCAGACAAGTGGCTTTGCAGATTAATGTGTTACAGAATATACCACACATTGTTTGTAATTAGAACATTCTCATGAGTAAATACTTATTGTCAGTGAACTGTTACTAATAAATTTGTTCTTGGCAGAAATACTAGAGACATAGATCTTTTTTCACATTGTTAACAAACAGCTTTTAATGAGTTTTGCATCCCTTATACCCCCCAAAAAAAAGAAACCAAAACCAGAATTAAGTGGAATCTTTAATGTAAACATGTTGAAACAGTTAAAAAGAGTATTTTTAAATAACCATTTAAATTAAATTTATAAACATTTCCACTTTTTAAATTCTAATGTCTTGTTATCATCTAAAATGTATCACTAGATACATATTGTTCCCGAATTCAAACATCCAAGGCTTCTATTCCTTTGTCAATTACAAAACAGACACTTTTAAATCCAGTTTCTAATAAAGTTCTAAAGTTTTAGAATTTTTAGTGTCATCAACAGGGTTATTTCCAGCCATCTCAGAAAGCATCATAAAATTTGGTAAATTATTTTGTATTATAAGAACATACAGAGAAGCCATATCCTAAATGTCTCTTCACAGCAATGTGTGTGTATATATATATATATTTATATACACACACACATTATATGTATTATATTATATGCAATTATATGAAAGCCAGAATCAAATATTGTAATCCTTGGTTTAAGTTTCTTTCTGGAGCTGAGCAGTCATTATGTTCCAGGCTGACTCCTTCTAGACTGGCTGATTTTCCTCTGTTCCCAGACAGGGCACAATCTGCAATTTTGCACAGTCTTCAGAGACAGAGAGGAATCTTCCCACTTGGACAGCCTTCAGCATCTTTTGCAATATTTGAGCAGAGAAAGCAAATGATTATGCATTTTTATACTGATCTGCATTACAATTTACAGCTGAAGAACTAATACAGTGAATCACCAAATTAAATACCTAAGGACAAATGATAAATAATATAAATACCTGTATTGTGCTGTCTGGTTTACATTAATCCTCATCTCTAAAGAAAGAAGAAAATAGATAAGTAAGTGAACAAAACTTATAGCTTACTAGAGTAATACAGTATTTTTATTTTCATAATCTTCACTTGAATTAAATACATCGTTGTATAAACCTCAGGTATTTAAGCTTTCAGATTTTAGTGAATATTGTATACCTATATAATACTAAACGTTTCACTAAAATTGAGAAATGTCAATAGAAGTTTCAGGCTCACTCCTATTTGGAAAAATCATCAGATGGGGCACGTTTCCTTCTGATGACTTTTCCAAATAGAAGTAAAGCTGTAAATACTCAGACGGTGTTCATGGCCTGTGTAGTTTGCAGGCTCCAAATTAGAACAGGCTGCAAGAACCTGTAATGCATTAAAGCCTTTTATCAGCTACATTTGGCACTGTACAAATCTAACTCTCTAAATCTATATGTCTTTAAACTGAAAGACTCGACTGGGATGCTTTTCAAAGGCTAAGGATAGTTTTGCTGAATAACAGCAAGCCTGGCTAATCTACTGGGTTTTTAATGCACATTCTAGATACCACAGCATTTAGCATACTAAAAATTCATGGATCAATTTATGTGTAATTGATACAAAATAACACACAAAAAGAGGAAAATTTTAAAAGTTCATTTGGATGGAAGTGAACAGTTTCTTCTGCTAGATTTTTGCAATCTAGTCTTTCTAGATATTTCTATCTATCATTTGAAGAGAAAAACTGCTTTTAGAAACTTTCAGGAATTTTTAAGTGGATTGAATTAAATGACAATCTGAGCATTGTGTTTAAATATGAACTGTAGACCTATCCAGTTGACCAGGGTTTGAAGAACATTTCTGCAGTGGGAATAAGTTACTCTGAAGACTACCAGAATTTACCAGCAACAAGCTAAGGAGACTAAGCAAATCCATTGGTATATGATGTATAAAATGAGCACTGAAAAGTGGGTTATGCTTTACACAGTAAAAGGTGTTAAGATTTAACTGTGCAGAAAGACATAGTTAACAAAAGGAATATCACAAGTTCGGTGGAGGCAGCTCTCAGGTGCCCAGTAACAGAGGGCTGAGCATCCACACTAGTTCTGTGCTGTGATCACTGTGGAGGACACCTGATGGAGCTAGATAAAATGACAAGAAAACTTCCAGTAACTAAATATTTAATGAAAATACACTTGAAGACTTTTCACTTCAGAAATTTCTCTGAAGTCCTGAAAGGAGAACTGCTAGGGGGGTAGCAAATTTTACTAAACACCATAGTTAACATTAAAAAAAATAATAAAATTAAAAGCCTTCATATCTTCTTTGTTCCCAAGTGCTGATAGAGCAATGTAACAAGCATCAAGCTGATCCAGTAACTGAGAAGGGGCAGGAGTCCCTAAACTGTGGCTGAAGTGTGCTTGTATCAGGCAGTGGGGATACACACACACATGGGGTCCCACAACACAGTGAGTCCCCAGCTTAGTGCAACACCGCACCCCAGTCCCACACTCCTCGTGCCAAAAGCTAGTGGTGATTGGGTTGCAAATCAGGCAGCCTTGCCACTAGGACCAGATATCTTGGAGCAGGAAATCTCAAAGCTCACAACTGTGTATGGGGGAGATGTGGATGGTGGGAGAGGTATGGAGAGTGACAGACCCCTACTAATCAGCTGTCGTCTTCTTTGTGTGCAAGCCTTCACGTGCAAAAGAGAGAGCCCTATCCCAGCAGGCTTAGGGAGTTAAAATTCTAGTTAATATGCAGCAGGACAGCATAGCATTCATGGCTGTGGTGGTGCTGCTGGCCATAGCAAAACAGCTTGCCGCTTGCCTCACAAATCCCAGCAAGGGTCAGCAGCCTCATGCAGGGACAGACACCCATTCTACACTGAGGTAAGTGGAATAAATGCCATAAATTCTGCCTTTGCGTAAAAGCTGGCTACAGGAGTTCTCTGCCAATAGATGGGCATTGGCACCCATGTCAGTAGGTCTCACTTCTACAGGGAAAAAAGTGTTTTCTTGCAACAGTGTTGACAGTATTTAAGAGGCTGTGATTGTAACCTCCTCAGTAGGCTAGCAATTACCATAATTTTCTTTCTAGTTTTCAGAAGTTTAATGCTTTCTGGTGAGGTTTTTGATGCTTTGTTTACATGATTTTTCCATTCTCAAGAAAGCCTGCTGTTTTATTCTGGTATTTCTGTAAGAACCAATAGCACATAATGCATTATCCAATTAATTTCATTTTCACTAATGATAGCCTTCAATATTAACCAGTACCCAGCCATTTTATTTTATGCATTCCTGCTGTACCTTGAAATATGGTATGTACATGTGGAAGGAAAAGTCCAATAAAACAGAGAATAGAATTTTGATAAATATCTGGCATAATTAAGATTTCAAATAAAGCGTATGCTATATTTTAATGGCACTTACTTGACCAACCACTACACTACACTACATTCATCTTTCATGTGGAAACACATTCTATTCTCACTACTAAATATTATATATATGCAGTTCAATGACAACTGGAAATTATATTTAAATCTGAACAACTTAAGAACTTGTAAAGCACACACAGTAGATTTCCAAAGATTTTTTGCCTTGCAAATACAGGAAAACACCCCATCGTGCAGACTATTCTAAGAACAAAAAGGCAGAGAATAGATAATCTGCATTAAGTCCATCCTTTTCTACTTCCAAGTATCATTTTCTACTTCCAAGTATCACATAAGCCACATTAGTATGGCACTGATAGTATTAAAAGTTAACCCTGAAGTTAAAATCCCAAACTTTTCCCTGTTTCATTTGAAATACACACAATATCTAAGAACAGGCAGAGTCCTAATTTTTCTAATGTTAGATGGAGTTTTGCTACTTAGTTTCAGCAGGGCAGAATTTGCCCTTAGAATGCATTTGTAGTATTAAAAATTGACTTACATGTATTTATTCTTCGGGCAAAGATGAATGTATGTAGCTTGAATGAAGTAAACTGTCAGCCCAAATGAGAAAAGTCCTGTTTTCCCTTTTTCAGAGGTGACAAGACAGCACAGTGGATATACGTTTAGTAAAAAGACTCAAGTTTTACCTATCTAGCTCTCTTTTAGCACAAGTCATCCTTCGCCACTATAATTCCTCTCCATAGATGCTCTGAAGTGGAAGAGACAATTAAGAAGTCATTGTAATTACTTACGACCTAAATTGATTCACGAATTTCAATTCCCTTTTAAAGGGCAGAAAATAATAACTTTACAGCTCTTTATGTTGCCATCCACCTAACTTCAGTCCAGCAACCAGCTCAAATAAATTATGCAATTAAAGCAAGAGTGAGTGACTTAACTTTCTCCCTAAATCCAAAATAATCTCAGAAAAAATTCATGCAGCTGCTATCTCACCCTGGGGATCTCTGATTCCATAGGAATAAGCCTGGAGAATGAGGGTTTTCTGACACTAAAGTTCACCAGATATCTCTCTAGCATATGTGCAGATTTACCCAGCTTTAACATCACTGAACAAATACCTACCATGTTTAAACAAGTTGAAAAGCCAAAAAATGAGCTTTTCTCTCCTTGAAGGGATCAGCCTAGTAGGCTCACTCGGACTATGCATAAACCCGGCACCTGAACTGTCTGTGATCCTGACAGATCAAACAGAAAGCATCAAATAGCAGCTGCTTTCTTATAAAATATAGAAGGAGGAAGATTCTGCCTCAAACTGTAGCATATTTGTTGGAGCACAGATCCAGAATATGTCTTTTGACCACCTCTGCCTGATTTACTGTTAGAGGTCCCAGATTCCCAGCACAGACCTAAACACTGTGGTTATATGATGTGTTGTTAGAAAAAAGGGTAAAGCTTCTCTACTCTTTCCAGCTGTGAAACCTTGGAGAAAGAAATTTAAAATTCATTGTAACCTATGGGTTTTGGCACCCACCCATAGTTCTTTTTCTAGAACATAGGAATGAGCAGTGACACAGACCAAAATTTCATTTCAATGGTACTTACTTGCCTTTCTTACAGATTCTACTCTTACTCACGTCATGATGAAGAAAAAGTGGGAGAAATGCAAAAGAATGAAAAGCTGCAGCAGCCACACTCTGTCCTTCTGTTGAAAAATTACAGACTAAAGAAGTACTGTATCTATCCATAGTAAAAAATGTCTTGGTCATCTGCTGCTTTCCTTACGTTCAATGACTTTTCACCGCTAATAAATTGTTTACCAGTATTATGGGAAGTGTATAATGTCTTAAATGAGCATGTTCACAGTCTTTCCAAGTAGTCCTACACATGCCCTTTAACAAGATATAACTCACCTGTTTCTTCAGACTATCAGTATTTATTCACTGTCTTTGTTACTGAATCATTTGTATTCATGGAGATGCAGTTTTGTCTTTCTAGGATGCATCACCCTGATGCATTTATTGATTTCCTCTAGCTGCTTTGATTAATATTAACAAATCACTCATTTCCTCACTTCAGTCTTTATTTTTCTTGTCTCTTCCTGATAAGTGTTTAGTTATGGTGAAACCTCCACTTCCTTGCATTTCATTGTTGTCTTATTTTCCTCTTTCTTGTTCTGTGTTAATTTGCTCTCTTCATTTCAATTTTTGACCATCTCTAAGCTATGATACCTTTTTTATTTTTCTAACTTCCCACCTCTCCCTTCCAAACAAAACTTCATCCTACTGAATACCTGTTGTGATTTTTTTAGTATCCTGCTAACTTCTTTGACCATGGTGGCTACTAATATTGTTAAGCAAGTTTCACGACAGGGGAATAAAAATCTTATTGCCCTAATTTCTGAGCATGCATTACCAGTTCAGCATGCACATCTTTTCCTGAAACATAACAATTAATGCCAGGATCTACTAGTACAAACCAGGACTGATTTTAAATTTCAGTAGTTCTCCTAGATATCTCAGTTTCTGAACTTACTACAAACTTGCTATAAACCCTTGAATTTCAGACAGTTTCTCCCATCATCAAGGGGTCACTGTTGAGTCTCATCACGTAAAGATATTCTACCACAGACAAACTGTATTACAAGTATAGAATCTGTTTCAGCTCCTCTAAACAAGAACATCTCCCCTTTTTCCCATAAGTACCTTAGAAGTTGTGTTATCCACATGCTTTAGTGTTTGCCAAGAACAGAGGATAAGTAAGTATTAGTATTTAATTTTCACAGCTGAGAAATAGACATTAGAGTTAGAAATCTTTTATGAGTAGGTTCAAAGAAATAAAAAAAAGCTGCAAGCTTTCATCAGTCTCAGTGTAAGATCTCTCCCTTCTTGTCATCTAACTACAAGTTCAGCTGTGCCTGCTTTTACATAAACCTTGGATCTAATACACAAAAAAGGTACTGCAATAGGAGGACATGGGTAAATTCTAAGCTTAAATATCTCCCTGTTTGGGGGAGTTTGTTGTTGGTTTGGTTTGGTTTGGTTGTTTTATTTTGTTTTTCAGCTTTGTCCTTTTTTTCCAGTATCTACCTCAAGATTGCTGAGAGCAGAAATCAGTTAGGACTTTGAACTTAGCTTTTTTCTGAGGGAAACTTCCTAATATACCCATAAATTTAACAAACATTATTCACTAAGTGAAGCCATTTATAACCAGATATAAACAGTTTATCAACCTTCTGAGAGCAAAGTGTTGTTGCCCTCCTGGCAGAGAGAGTGACATGTCAGGGCAAAGGCAGGAGATTATACAATGACCTATTTACAAATTGTAAATCTATGCTACATAAAAATGTATGTGTGTGCTCTTTTTAATTGAGCTAGGCACGACTGTAACGAAGCACATTGTTGGACTCACTACTTCCTGACCCTGGTTTGAGATCTACTATGACAGACACCTCATGTTTTTCTGCAAACCAGTATCTGTTCTGCTTCATTCCACTGTCTACAGTCAGAGCACCAAGACTTTTATTATCATCTTTGTTGGATAATTAGCAGCTGCAGAAGGAGGGTTTCTCTAAGCATCTTCCTTCCTGGCTACATGTTGGCATATTTATTCATTCCTGCATGTTTCTGTCCATTTCCAAGGCCCCAAACCCCTCATGTGTATTTAGAAATCTGCCTTTTTTCTGTTGCCAAATGCAAGTCATTCATAAGCAGTTAGAGAGGAAAATATTTTTCAGCATTCGCTTAGAGAATTAGACACTGTAAATACTGGTGGTGCCAAGAAAACTTGCCAACCAGAGATGAGTGAAACAATTTATATGTAAAATAACTGGTAGCAACAACCCATGACAACAGGAGAATTTTCTGCTACTCCAGCTGTCATTCCAAATGGGAATTTCATTTATTACCCATCTAGCCTCCTTATTTTGTAACTGTCCTCTTACAAGAAGGTAACCAAAAGCAGCAACAAGCAATTAACAATTACTCACTTGATTCTGAAAGTTTACTCACACTTGCCAGTTTAATCTGCATATAAACTGATGGACTGGCAAAATTGGCCTTTCAAAAAAGCATATGGTAGAGTTAATCACTGTGAAATCCTTAAGGCTTTGCAAATCATTGGAAAGGCATCCAAGCAAGCTGTTCTGCAACATTAAATCTTTGCAACTATGTTAGGTACAAGAGATCGAAGACATGTTTCAATATTTTGTATCACCACAAACTAAAAATCATCTGCCACTGATACTGAAAAAAATATTCTAAGTTGGTATTAACTTATTGTCAAGTTGTATTATTTGTTATGAATGATAAATCAGAGCTTGTGTGTGAAACTGTTTATGCATATTAAAAGTACTTTTCTATGCAGTATATATAAAACTATTACTACAGACTAAGTATTACTATAGCAATAGAAGTGTCATGTGCAAGTTTCTTCCAGGGCCCCATTGCTTTTTCAAGCAACTTGGTAAAAACATTTTAAGGTGCAACCCAAGTAGCAAATTCTTTAGCCTAACCACTTGTTCTTTTTACCACCATCTAAGAAAGAAAAGAAGAATGCTCTCAATCTAAGCAGTTATCAGGAAAGCAGGAGGTACAGATATTATGAGCTTGGTTTTTGAGATGGGATAAATTATGTTTTGCAACTGCTTAAGAGACTGAATTACACGTGATTAAATGACTCGGACTTCAGACCTACAAGTTCAGCTTTTTCAGCCATCCTTCTTGAGCTTCACTCCATCACCTCACAGAGATGAGATATGAAATCCATGTGCCATCTACTTTTTCTCATCTTCTCATGAATCAAATTATTAGAGCTTGAAAAGACAGCTACAAAGTTAACTTCCTCTTCCTAAGGAATTGTTGCCTGGAAACTGAAGTTGGGATTAAATAAGTAAAAAACAGAAAAAATAATTCTGTGCAGGTTTTGGCCATTTAATTACACAGTATCCAAAAGCCAAAAGCTCATATGGCAAAAATATACTTCTCTAAAGTTTTTCAATGAGTTTTAGATTCTCTCCAGTGAAGGGAAACAGATATACTGAATTTTACTGGCTGCCAGGCACAAAGATATAGCATTTTCCCCATAAGGCAGTGAAAATATTTTAGTTTTCAGATTTCCAGTGACCCCAAGTCAATATTTTTTTTCTCTGACTAGTTAGAGTGAGGCCAGCACCCTGAGTACCAAGGGATTTTAATGATCCTCCAAAGCACAGGTAGGACATGCCAAGAGTTTCCCCAAAATGTTCCACCCCACTTGAATAAAGTAACTTGCTAATTACTGCATAATGTTAATTACAGTTAAGCCTGTTCCTAGCTTCCCCATTCCATGCCCAGATCAGCATGTCCAAAGACACAGGCAGATTATCGCGTCCTCAGCAGGTGCCTTCCTTCACCCCTTCTCCATCACTCAAGCATTATCTGGAGATTGGTATTGAAACAAAAGAACATGTTCCAAATCATATAAGCCTAAGGAAAGTGAAATGAGCCAAACTCATTCAGGTCCCTGCCCACAGAAAGGCATTCTTGTCTGCTGTTTGCTTCCAACCACACGGAGAACTTTGCATTCATTTACCACAGAACAGGGTTCAGAAAAGAGCTTTACTTCACCAAACCAGGACCAGTCTTTAGTCACAAAGTGACTTTTAATAACAAAATCTCCTTTAATAACCTCAAGGACTCTCACTTCACAAACAAGAAAAAGTTAATTTTATAGCCACAACATCCCTCTTTTCTAAGAAGGAGAATACATCATGAGTTAATTTTATTTAAGACACTGCAATTAGGACATGCTATGTTTCTCAGAATGCACCACTGGCCATTTATTTTCTCTGATTCATGTACCATAGATTAGCTGCAATTTTTGACTGTTTATACATGGGCACCTGTGTTACATTTCTTTTATCCACCATACCAGCATGCTATATTTACTGATATGTCGCTCTCGCAAGTCATTATTATATAGATTTTTGGACTCTCCAGAGTATAACTCTCAACAATGACCATGTACGATGGTAACAGTCAAAATCACATTCAGATCCAATGTTTCATATATTATTTCCAAACCTATCAAGCCTCACACAACCACTACAAAACAACTCGTTCCCACTCCCTGCTCATCCATGAGCTGTTCTTCACTGACCTGCAACATGGTGCTGTGGCTTCCCTCCTGGTCCACAACACTGTGTGCACTAGGACTCTGTCAGAGCAGATCTCATCCATCTCTGGTCAGGTTCTGTCTGACCTCATCTCTGTGTTGGGAGATCTGATGTGGTCAGTGCATTTACCATCATATAATCTGTCTTTGAGCTGTGTCATTTACTAGGTGTACAGTACTTGAAAGAAAAGTGACTAACATGTCATTAACATCATATATGTACACAGAACAGTACATAGCTAAGTAATATTTATGCTTCCTGGGCCTCAGCCCAAGAGCAGCAGAATGCAGGAGTCACTTTTTATTCTTGTTTTTGGAGAAAAAGAGGTGTTATGGGAACCTATACCCTATGGGAACCTAAGAGGAAAGGCTGATAGAGCTAGGACTGTGTAGCCAGAAGAAGGGAAGACCCAGGGAGGATCTTATTAATGTACGTAAATACCTGGGGAGAGGGTGCATAGAGGATGGAGCCAGACTTCTTTCAGTGGTGCTTGGAGATGAGACTAGAGGCAATGAGCACAAACTGAAACACAGGAGTTTCTCTCTGAACTTCAGGAAACATGTTTTCCCTAAGGGTGACCAAGCACTGGCACAGGCTGCCCAGATAGGTTGTAGAGTCTCCATTCCAGAGATATTCAAGAGCCATGTGGACATGGTGTCTTGGTTTTAGCTGGGATAAATTTTTCATCATCGTAGCTATGTTCTGGATTTGTGCTGAGAAGTGTTGATAATACAGAGATGTTTTTGTTGTTGCTGAGGAATGCTTACACAGTGTCAAGGCCTTTTCTGCTTTTCACACCACCCCACTACCAAGTAGGTTGGGGGTGCACAAGAAGTTGGCAGGGGACGTAACTGCAATAGCTGACCCCAAGTGACCAAAAAGATATTCCATACCTTTATGAAGGCTACTGTTTGTTGTATAAGACGAGGGAAAATGCCATCCTTCCTTTTCTTCCTCTACACACTTCTCAGACCCTGTTACCTGGTCTTTATTCTAAAAGCTAGAACAACCAGGCTCCTCAGCAGAGGTATTTATCTGCACTTCAAGGAAGGCATATATTTATAAGCTCCAAAGTAATCTTTGCAAATGCCATACCAATAATCTTGCAAGTTTGTCAGCCCTGTCAACATGAACCATCAACATAAAAAAAAAAATTGAAGCTAAAAAGTAGGCTTTAAGAAATGAAGCTCAACAACTGTTTACTTGCCTTTAAAAATCAGAGAAGCTGGAAGTCTTAGGACTTGCTGAGATAACTGTGTTCTAGATGAGGCCTTACAGAAATACTGTATATAAAAAAAGTTTTATCTATATTTGCTTCAAAACACAGTGCTGAAATTCAGCTTTCAAATTGACAGCTGTTGTAATAGATACCACCTCACCATTGCTTTCAAAAAAAAAGGTCCAAGTGATCAGTAAATGGTATCAAGGATGATTCATATTTTATGTTCAAGGCCAATATAGGATCACTTTAGTGTGCCATAGCTACAATGTGAATCTGATAGCTTCACAATGGGCTTATAAAACAAAAAAAATTATATATGCAACTGAGAGATTCAGATTGACAGAAAAGAGGTAGGTTGAAGTTAACAACTGCAACTGAACTAAGCCATTAGGAACATACCCTATGAAACAATTCCAAAGAGTTTTTCCATCACATAGTCAGAGAGAACTTGGCAGAGACTTTCCATTTAAAACTTCAAACCATGTGAATTCTTATCCTATTACATGCTTATTTTCATATCTCATACTACTTTCAGTAGCCAACCTTACTGTGTAGTCTTTAATAAAAATCCTTAATTCCTCTGGAAATCAATGTCTATAGAAAAGAATTTGCATTTCAAAGTAGACACATGGAAAAATGTTAAATTTTCCTTCTGTCACTTTATATGCAACAAATATTAAAGAATATCACAGCTTTTTTCATGCCTTCTCAACTTTGCTCAGTAAAAGCAAGCTGTGCTAGACTGACATATTGTAGATAGTGCCTTTAAAAATTATCTACACTAGCAAGCATAAAAATATTAGGATAAAATATTTGAACACATTCTTACATCTAAGAATGACAAATGCAGTATTGCTCTTCTCTGCTCTGTAGACATCCACATCTCCTACACAGTTGTATTTGAAAATTATTTCCTTCAGGTTTAATCTGGCTACGGTACGCACCCTTTAAACTCAAACTTTTAACCTTAATTCAGTGCTTAGAAGTACAAAACAAACTTTGTGCCTTCAGAATTACTGAGATATTGAGAGGGCAGTTCATCTGTTTGTATTTCTGGCTGTCACTACATGTTTGCTGCATTTAGTGAGCACTTAGATCAGGAACTGGGAAGAGGATACAGACAGTCTCACATAGCATAGTCCAGATGGGTGGGATATTATAATCAGCTTAACTTGGGATTGAGGAAATAGGACCGTATTTATGCTACCAGTCTTGCAGTGAGTTTCAACAGCTTTGAATTTGGCATGAAGTAAGTCAACTCTTTAGCTTCATATTACTGACTTTATTGTGATTTTGTCTAGCATCTAACGTAGAAGCAAAATCTTCTTTGGAGTCTACCTTGCCCTTTCTACTCTATGGACATATTAAAATATTTCATAGAGTAGTGACAGCTCCTAGGTAGAAGTATTTCAATTAAATTCTGAAAAACAGTAATCTTTAAAGGCCTAAGCCAAGACAATGCATTGCTGGAGTGGGGTTATATCACTGGGAGAAATAAATGTCTCATCATATTAACACAGTACAATTTTCCTAATAGAAAATAAAACTGCATAGTTGTGTCAATTACTCAGGTAGATATTTTTTCCAGCAATAAAACCATTCAGGAGAAATGTAAAACTTCCTGAGGATATGGGTCACTTAAAATTAAGTTTCACTTTTCAAAGAGGTACTGAGAAAATCCAATTCATATATACCTGAGCTAAGCAATAAACTTCTCTTTCAGTGATTCAATTATATTTCTCCTATAATTTCCCTAAAATTGGTAAGCAGCAAGTACATTTGAAGACCTTGCAAAATCTTACTTATATTGGCCAGTACAGTAAAAATGTATGAAAAAGGAAGCTGTGTTCTGATGGCTGAGGTCTGGGTAATCCCATGGATGTGAGATTTGCAGGTTTTTTTCCAGTGAAGATGCAGGACCTTCAGGAACAGCAAGAGTCATTGGACATCCCAAACATTTACAGGAAACATCACATTGCTGAAGTAATTTTTCTTAATTAAATTTTATAGAACTGAAAATTCCTGCCTTATGTATAAGAACAACCTGTGATTACCCAGTGTCTTTTAGCAACCTTTTCTTCCTCAGCTGCATAATCTTTCTCTGTCTGGTCTCAGCAGAGTGCTTGAGTATTTTACATATTAAACTTACTTTTACTTAAGCCACTCCTAGCAGAATATAAAAAGCACACTTACAGTAAAGGCTGAGCTCACTATAGAAGCTCCCTTTAAGATTTTTATTCTGAGTTTCAAGTTTCAATTCTTTGTAAGCAAATATCAAGACACTCATTAACTCCACTGAGTGTTATTTGCTTTTCTATAGGAATTAATATAAAAAGATTTCCAAAACTCCTCCATCGTTTGCTGAAGGACAATGCAGAATATTGTCCACAGGATTCCTGAAACCTGTGGATGAGAGATCTGGTAGATTCTGTCATTGTGACACTTCCTCAAAAGCAAAAAAAGGCAGCTGGGATGAGAGCAAAGCTCACAAATAAGCTAGTCTCACCAAAGTTGCCAATAAGACAAATTAAAACCCTTTATTATCTTCATGCTACGTTCTTCCCACAAATTGAATCTCATGTTTGTGCTATTTGCAAGCTGCTCTGTGCTCTTAAGGGGAGCCTCACAATGCTGCTTTGTGCATGAAGAATGCTGGTTTGTCTAAAGATAACTAAAGAAGACAGCAATAAAAACAGAATATTGAGGTTAAAGTTTTCAACTTGTGTTTAACTGTAAAGCTTTAAACAGAAAGTCTCAAATATGAGCCCCCACTGCCTAATGATAGTTTATTTAATAAATTGATCCGTTCCAACTCACATTTAATTCAATTAGGAGACTTATGTCATGAAAACTGCATTGAAACCCAGAAGAAATATCAAGAAAATAAATCCTAGCTTTGTTACATTATGTGAAATAACATTGTTTTACAAGTGCATTATACTAATTATGTTAACACTTAATGGTCTATTTCACACAGATGAACAAACAAGTAAATTTAAAAAGCATTTCACAAGAAAACATTTTCTTTCCATACTCCAATTAAGTTGTTTTGAGTTAAAAATGCTCCTGAAATTCTGAATTATTTATATCAAATATAAAGAATATGGATTAAGAGGGTAATTTTATATTGTCACAAATCTTCTAAACCCAGCTATGACATTTACCTAAAGCACAAGACAAAATTAATTTTCCATACTAAATATAAGTAAAAAACTTCTCAGGGATAAAATGGTGAATTCCAGATACTTCTACAAAATAATTGCCAAGTTCTTTTACACCAAGAGTTATTACTACAGATATCTTCAGCATGATTTATAGATTTGTAAAGGGCGAGTGTCAGGAGGAAGGAGCCAGGCTCTTTTCAGTGACAGCCAATGACAGGGCAAGGGGAAATGGGAGCAAGCTGGAGCATAGGAGGTTCAATCTGAACATGAGGAAAAGCTTTTTTACTGTAAGGGTTACAGAGCACTGGAACAGGCTGCCCAGAGAGGTTGTGGAGTCTCCTTCTCTGGAGACATTCAAACCTGCCTGAACGAGTTCCTGTGTGATTCAGTCTAGGTGATCCTGCTCTGGGAGGGGGGTTGGACTGGATGATCTTTCGAGGTCTCTACCAACTCCTAATTGTGATTCTGTGATTCTGTGATTCTGTGATTCTGTGATTCTGTGATTCTGTGATTCTGTGATTTGCTTCTAGTTCATTCCCACTTTCTTTGCACCAGTTAAACACCAAAAGGACCACAAAGCAGCCGTAATGGAGTAACACTAGACTGAATTGAAATCTAGCAGACTACTTTTTTCTGTGGATCTTCAATATCTATCTTTCCCCCCCTTTTTATTTTGTTTTTCTGCTCTGTGTGAAGATAAAATAAAATATGGTGAGAAAGAACAAATCCAGGCTTCTCTTGATTCCTGTTTCTAAGAGTCCTATTATTGACGTAACCAAGAGCATCCCTTAGTTTGTTGTAATAGATTCTTTCAGAGTTATCTAAAAGCTGACTTAAGAGTTACCTTCCTCACATACATTACCTTCAAGTCCCCAATGTACAGTTTCATTGTAGATGAGAACTGGGCCCCAGATCATCAAAAATCCTCCCCAGATTGCATTCTCTCAATTGCTAGAGTCTTACTTCTCACTAGGTACTTGGTATCACAACAAATTACAGCAGTAGTTTGTTTGCCGCATGGGGCATGCTCATGTTTGAAATTACAGAAACAGTTCTGAGGAGCATTGTAACCAGCTGAAATAAGCTTGATACATAATCTAAAGAAAATTATTTCTTCCTAGTAATACGAGAAAAAAATGTTATGTCATTCCACTGGTAAAAAACTTCATAATAAATGGCATGTGATTCAGGCAGTGCAGAATCTGAAGCTTAGATAACTGATTTGAATGTTACTTTGAAGTCCTAGGTGATCTAGTAGGATGGAAACCCTCGTTGTTCATAGTAACAGTGGCCTGTACTTGTCATACCTTCATTCTGAAGGCAAAACTTCCTTTCCCTCTCAGTAGAGATGACAATATAAAAGCTACATTAATATTACCTCTGTTGCATACATTTTGGTGTTAAATCTCAAACTTTAGTTTAGCCAAGCCACTTTGTGAGTGAGGAACACTAGCACATACTCCCAGTCATACTCTTAATGGTGGTTTAATTGCATATCATTGGGTTGAGTACTCAAATCAAAGCCACTAGGATTTGAGAAAATTTAATGAATCTTCTGGTTTCTGTGCAGGTATGCTGTGAGATAGGACTGATTTCAATTAGTTTGTGCAGTGAAGAAAAAAATGTGAGTTAATAGACAAGGTTAGAAAAACAACTGTAAGGATATCTTCAAAATATTACTTTTTTTCTAGTAAATGCTTTGCGCAAAAATAAATAAAAGATGCTTAACAGTTATTTTCTGGGTCTGAAACCATCTTTACTTCTGGACACAGTACAGACAGAATGAGAGGTTTATTCTATTACTTTGGTGACAGACTATTACAGTAACAAGTGTAAAAACTCTTTGAAAGTGCCTGAAGATGACATAGGCTGGCTGAGCTGTAGCATACATCTTTTTTTCCTGCCTGTAACAAAGTACTTTAAATGTCAGTGAAGGAGATAAAAGGTGGAGAGTACTGTTCAAAGTGGTGAAATACATCAATGGTGTGTATCTCTAAATCCTCCTACATTTATATTTCTAATGTCTATATATATATCTTTATCTGATTCCTTATCCGTATGCTGTCACAGAAGTGCATAATGCAATGACTTCTCTGTCAAGTCCCTTTCTAAACCATTTCTTCTGCTTGCACTCCAAGGAAAAGCTCTCAAAACCTCCTTTCACAAAGATTAGGCACAGTCTTTCAGGTACTCCAGATATTTTTTTCATTTCTCTCTCAACTGAAAAGACTTTTTCTGAACTCCCTCCCTTCAAATGTGTTTGATTAAGCCTTCAAAAATGTCATTACCCTTACTTCTCTTGAAATAATCCTTCTCACTTGATATGGTCCTTCTCTGAGGCTCAGACTCATGACTGGTTGCCCTAAAGGCTGTCTTACACAACAGGAAAATGAAAAGCCCACATTTTCTTCTGAACTGTCTACCTTCTCCTATGTGGAAGGAAGAAAACAGGGAGGGAAGAAATCAATATTGAGTGGTTTTGCAATTAATCTGTTCAAATGCAAGGAAATTCTCTCCCAATACCAGGAGCAGAACTCAGAAGCCATCTTCTAATCAGCATTATAAAGCTGGGCCTTATTATTCTGCCTCTATTTATTTGTTGCTATTGGCATACTGGCATTGTTGCTGTGGCACCTGCAGCTTAAGAGGCTGAATTTTAAGACCAGCTATTTCAAAAGCAACATTATAAGCTTGAGATTTTATGACAACTCAAGCTAAAATACTGATGTTAGGTTAGTCTGTCTCTCCAAGGTTGCCTTTCTGTCTCCTCACAGGGCAGAGATGACCATGTGTCTAGTAAGATTGTGATGGCAGAAGGCACACAGTATGACTCTCTACCCTGACGTTCCTCAGTAAGGAGAAGTGGAAAAGGAACATGGTCTGATCCAAACATCTCTCCAGAGGGAGTTCTCTGAAGCATCAAACCTCTTGATAAGGCTACTTCCATGAAGACCCCCGCAACTGCAGCAATCAGACACATCTAAAATAATTTCCAAGCAAATTTCAAAATGCTAGGTACAAAAACTGTCTCCTCCAAATCACTCTTTAAACAGATTTGCTCTTATTCCAAGTTCTATAATCTAATCACCCTTTCTTTCTCCAGCTGTAGCTCTGGGATGGCAATTACAAACTTGCATGTGGTCCCTGACAGCTTTTGAATTGATACAGTACCATTCACCTTTTTGTGCCCTCTGACACAACCTTCTCATTCATTTCTAAAAATATTTTCCCAAGAAATGAGTTCTGAATCTTCTTTTGAAGAAGATTCCCTTGATACACTTCGAAGCTTCACTCAGCCTGGAGGTCTGCACTGCAGAGTTTGCTTCAGACTTTGTTTGACTCCAACTTGGCTACAGCTAAGGCAGAAGAAGAGGCTCAGAGGGGTAATGAAACTGACCATGCAAACCTCCAGACTCTTTTTGGCATTTCACTTATCATCTCAGGCATGAGAGCTTTATGTGAAAGACCAGCTTACTCAGCAGCTGCTCTAGTGATTTAGTTTCTGAGGCATTCAAGACATAGGGGAAATGTAATAGCCCCACTACGTGGGTTTTTTTCCATCATGAGGAATGAGAAAGCTCAGGGAATAGCAAATTTTTGAAGTGGCTGTCTGACACGTCAAAAGAATGGAAAATGTTAGAGGGATTGTCATCTAAATACAGCATAAAGCCTTAACGGACACTGGCTTCTTAATCTTTATGTCTCAGTTAGACACTTGAGAAGTGTGTATTTTGGAATCCCTTTTATAAGCAAAACCCTTTTCTTGTATAAAGCAGCAGCAGCATTTCTGAGCAGGTTTCTGATCGCTGAGACAGGCCAAGAAGTCTGAAGAGCTTTAGTATTGATAAAAGGATCACCTTTTTTGTAACCCTGTTAGAAATCTTGTCAGTGCAGCTGGGGAACTTTGTATAAGAACATCGAAAATGATGAAGCAAATCACTACAGAAGTACGTGGAAAAAACTAGGACTGCAGAAGCAAAACTATAACTTCCTATGTCTTAACAATCACCCTCAGTATTAAAATACCAATTTAGGAATGGTTGAAAGTGAAGTGTTTTATGTCACTTCATCGTCAAAAGGATTAGGACAGTCCACAAAGCAGGAGAAGTCATCAATCAAACCTTATAAAAATATTAATGCCATCTAGGAATAAGCTTGTTAATCAGCAAGCTTTCTTGCAAACAAAGCTTGTATACAAACAAGTGAAATTTATGGGTCCATAGGGAAAACCTTGCAGACCAGAAACTAAAAAATCCACAGGAAAGGAAAAACATCTTAAATAATCTAGGACTTCACACTATATTCAGTATTTTAACCTCTAGAGCTACTCAATTTTTGTCACAAATAAGGTACTTAAGCACTATTTTCTCCTCTGCATCATCCAAGCTCAAATAAAAGGCAGTATTGCTTAAGAGCATGTACCTTTGGTGGAGGAGATGGCTATGGACTTATTCAAGAATTCAGGTACATTAACTCGGCTGCAATTACTTCAGAGTTCTCTCAGTTGCCATCTCTGCAAGCATCAGAAATCATAGCTGCAGTCTGAGACATATGCATGAAAGTGTAAACAAACTCCCTGCAGAGACATGGGCACCAAGGATTGGTTTTTGTCTGTTCACACTCATCTGAAACTGAACAAAGACTCTGTATATCCTTTGGTTTGATAGATCTAGATACTGATAACCTTCATTCATGCACAGGGGAATTTAGGTGGGATATGGTCCTGTAAGATGTTTGACCTTGAGTGAAAGTGTGAGAATATAGGCCAGACAGCATGCTCAGTGTCACTCGGCAATGGGCTGTGGCCACCAGAATAGGGCCTTACACCATGAAGGGAATAGGTGCCTTCTGAATGCCTCAACAGGACATCCACTTCAAAATATGTGAACCATGTTGCTGACATTGCCATATAAAGTAATACAAATAGGAATTAAATCAAATATTACGTTCCCGCTGAAAATTTACCTGGTGAAAATAACTTGATCACCCAGCAGCTAAACTTCTGCTTAGCAAATACTTATCCGAAGTACATATACAATTCAAGAATGAGCTTTTAGTTTTGTTTCTAATGGTTTCTCTCACTTGTCAAGTAATGTTAATGAATGGTCTGGGTTTTCATCTTAATTCCTGAAGCTATTTAAAGGATTTTCGATACTGAATTAATGTAAATAATTATATATGCTTCATCAAATCTAGAGTTCATTTTGGTAAATGGTTTAGTGAGGGTAGCTTTAATAAGTTTTAAAGAAATAAGAACTACACTTTATCTCATGACTTTTAAGCATTCAGATAATACTTCTTCCGGTACTCAAAAGGACTCAATGCCCCCTCCCTGGAAGTGTTCAAGGCCAGGTTGGATGGGGCTTTGAGCAACCTGGTCTAGTGAGAGGTATCCCTGCCTATGGCAGGGGGTTGGACTAGATGATCTTTAAGGTCCCTTCCAACCCAAACCATTCTATGAGTCTATGCATTGATCTTAAAGATCATGAAGTTGCATAATATTTTATATTCAAGGCAGGATGGGGGGGGTTTCCCTTGCAACCAGGCAAGTGAAGTTGCATTGTGTGTTGTCTATATAGATCACAAATCAGTTCATTTTTTAGACTTGATCAGATAACAAAACAGTACTTTGTTTTAACAATAGGAAGGCTAGATTTGACAAACTATTATTCTAAAATTGAGTTACTGTCTTACTATTCTGATTCTGAGACCTGAGGACAAAAATATGCCATTAATTCACTACAGGCATCCCAATACTCTCCCCAACCTCACGGTTAAAAGTATTCATATTTTTTTCATCATCAACATGCTTCGGGGAAAAGTCTTCTAGTGACTTTATTACTACCTACATGTTGCAGGGTTTTGATTTCCCTCTGAGGCCATGAGGAGGGAAAGGAGTGATGAGTGCACTGTGTCAACCAAAGCAGCCTGGAACCAGCTTTGGCATCACTCATATGCCAAGCCAGTGCATCAGTGTCCAGGTAAGGGTATGGAAGATAAACTTTCTCCAGCAACCCCATCCCTGGGTGCTGCTGTTTGGACTTTGGCCAAATTGCATGTCCGGAAAAGAGCAAACTAAACTGAAGTATTGACACCTTGTACAAAGATCTCTTGGCTTTAGTTCCCATCACAACACAATACCCTGAAAGAAGAAAAGCGCCTTCATAATTATTCATAGATCAGTTTGTGTAATTTCCTTTTAAACTCTTTTTTATTCTCTAGGGTTTCATTTTAACTATTTCAGCCCATTGTTTATTGCTGAGCAGTTGTTCTTTGAGGGCATATGGTAGGTAAGAAGGGTTTAGTTTCCCCTGTGGCTCCATAATGGTATTGATAATTTACAGCCTGTGAGACAGCTATGGGCACTACAAACAGCATTCAAGCAAAGCATTGCTTTCCTGGCTTTTCACCTGCATTGAGTAGAATCCAATTGTAAGTAATGCTCATGAAACACAATTGTGAAAAATGTTTTTTTTTAAAATAACTTGCAATTATACTAAAGAGTAACACTTTGAGAGGAAAAAGCTGAAAGTTTGAAGAACCATTGTTACCAGGCTGCCTATCTAAGCATCTCCAGCATCAAGTCTTCTCCATGAAGGTATTTGAGAGTTAGTAGGAAAAAATGAGAATATCTGCAAAATGCTTTGCTATTCAGCAAAAGAAAAGCTTAAGAAGACTATTCATTTGCTGCACAGGTGGAATAAACAAGGAAGTAAATTACTTGTAATCAAAACCAGACTGAAGTGTCCCATAACAAAAGGCTGAAAAAAAGTAAGCTAAGTGCAGACAGGGAGATCCTGTGATAAAGGGTCGTGTATGGATTTCTGCAGAGCCATACCCTACCTTTTTATATCTGTTTTGGAGATATGAAAAGCATTCATTTTATTTGAAAAGCAATTTGAAAAGGCATATTTACCAGGTACAGCTTGCTATAAACCTATGTCTATGTGTGGCAACAAATTTTGTTGTGTTGTAATAGCCTCATTTATCAAAAAGCAGACATTGAATTCAGTCACTAGCAAGACTGCAGACTTAACAACCTTTGCTTGCCAGTGATCTACCTTTTGTACTTAGAAGACTGACTGACTTGAAGCGGTCAGACTGAAGGACTAATAGCACTCAAATGCAGTCCTATTTCTAGGCTTTGTCAAGGGCAGTGGTATTTGTTCCTCACATTTTCATTTTCAGTTTACAGAAAAGTTTCTTAAATTTTATATTAATAAATCAAATAGAAGGACATCTTAATTGTTATTGACAGCTGTTCTATTCCACTGTAACATCTTCTGTAATGTCAGAAGAATAGGATATCAAAAAGTATATCCCATATCTTAATTTTCTTTACATCCACTGGTACAAAAGTGACATTCTCATCAACTGCTCTCTTTGTTGTACTACTACTACTACTACTACTACTACTACTACTAATAATAATAATAATAGTTATGTTCTAAGTTCTCCTTTTTTTAGAATTCCTCAAAGTTGGGGTATAAATTACTTTCTTCTACTCAAATTCTAAGCTGTGTCTTCTTCTCAGTTGTATGCGGGAGTTAAGACTATGCAGTAATTTATACAAAGAACTATATTAAAATTTGCTCCTTTAGCTAAGGGTAAGACAAGCACAGAGATTCAAACCAATATTGTGGATATAGACTAGAAATACAATATTTTACAGGTGACAGAAAGTAAATAAAATATTTGAGTTCTACAAAAGACCATTATATCTCTTGAAGCCAAATGCTTTTTCCAGTTGTTAAAGCAACACCAATAGACGTCCAGTCTAGCACATGCCAAGCACAGTAAACCTCTTGCAAACCTTACATCTCTTGACTGTGAAGTCCATGAGTCATATTTATACATAATGAGTGATAAAATGTAAAAGGTAGAAGTTTTCTTCTCCTTGAAAGTATATAAACTTCACAACTACCATTGACTCTTTTAGATCTTAATGCTATGAACCAATACTTAAATATTATTTTATTGGAGAATAGTTATGAATATAGTTCTGTAATTCTGCAGAATACCTCATCTCCACTGATTTGCTGAAATTATGTTCATTTTCATAGCTGAATATTCAAGGATCAAAGAGTCCAGTTGCAACTGGATTTGGATCAGGCCAGAAGTCTATTCAGCCTGGTAACTGGTCTTCAACTATGCCCATTAGCCACTGGGAAAGGCTAGGTAGAAACTTGCTCTAGTTGGAGTTTCTAGATACAAACTAGAGGACTTCTTTTTATGTGAGGAGGCCAAATAAACAACTCATACAAATACACTCAGTGTATCCTATTCAGATGATTCTTTCCTCAAAGTTCAGGACACGGAGTAACCGTTGAGTCTATTGCAATCTAACCATAACTTGCAATTCAGAAGACTTCAATGTTTGTGTAAAAGCTTAAGCAGCAAGTTCTTTCAACTCTCAGCAATTTGTTCCAGGGTTTACATTTCTTCAGTGAAAAAGGTTTTTCCTTCAATCCAAATGTTCTAGAAACAGAAAACTTTCACTTGAAGACAGCAATATTTGGAAATGTGCAAACAGAAGAGAGTTCTAAAGTTTCCTAAACTATAAGATTTTATATTTAAAAACATGAGTTTATGGAAAATAGTAGGACATGAGACAGTTGGGCAAATTTTTAAGCAGAAAAATAAAAAAATCTAGAAGCCAAAAAAACCTCAACCCTGTCCCAACCAACTTACTGTTGGTTGGAATTATAGGGATTTTCTTTCTGGTAAAGAATAATGTGTTTTTTAGCAGCTGACAGTTTCCCTGGTAATATTTTCAGTACAAGAGGATTATTTATTTCTAGTATAAAGTACACAACTGAGAAAGAAATACAACCTGTTAACAATGAGTAAAGAGCATTGTGTTTGGGCATGAGTAATGCCATGAATCCTTTCTTGTTTTATCCACAAAAGGGCAAAAATCAGATGTGTGAAAGATATAGGATGTACAACACACTCTAAAGGGAATTTTTAAAAGGTAGGTCTCATGCTGCCTTTTGTCAAGGACACAATTTTTGCTTCTTCACAAACTCACTTAGCTAATTCCAGGACTCTTGCTGTTTCCAACCCTGGAAATACCAATCCCAGCATGTGTGCTATGGATAGCTGCTTCATACAAACAGATGTATACAGCCTTTTACATCATAGTGCATACAAAGGCAGACAAACTTAATTTCCATCACATTTAGTATAGAAAAGAGGCTGCACTTGGGCAGCATCTGTGCCTGGTAAATGAGACAGAAACGGGGTAAGTCTGAAAGCCCTCTACGTCTCTCTGATATTCTATATTTAAGTCTAGGCCTCCTCAAAACCCTCCAAGTCTCCTTTTTTGTTTATTTTTCTCTGCAGAAGACATACATCAAGGAAAGTAAATAAAAGTATTAACAAGTGTGAAGAACATTATAAAAAACCCACAGAAAATCAAGTTGCAGAATTTTAAGATGTGCTTGGTAATATAGTAAACAAATGCCACTATAAATCACTTGACATGAGGAACATCGTATCTGACTGTTCTCCTGGATTAATAGTGTGCTGGGAGGCACGTGTAGAAACACTCCATCAGTCCACATTCAAGGTGATAAGGATGGACAATGACAGAGCGCACACGATCAGTGCATGAGGGGGCAATGGATAGAAAGCTGGGGACAGAATAGGTTCCATTCATTTTCTTATGTCTCAATCTGAATACAATGCACTGAGATTCATTGGATATATGAAGCTTGATGAAGTTCACTGGAGATTTTTAGAGGTGCATAGAATTGCTGTCCTCATAATAGAGTTCTTGAGCTTTGTTTGTAAAGGGTTTGTTTTGTGTTGAACCATGCAGAAAGGAAAGTTTTGAAAGATTTATGATTTATTTGTGGTTTCACATTATGAAGCAAATTCCTAAACAAGGCATTTTTAAAATACTTTTTCCTTTGAAGATGCTTTTGTTTTGATTTGTTTTGTTTTGTTCTGTTTTGAAAAATGAAAATCAAGTCCTTCATAACTAGTAAGAAATATCTAATTAGTCAATAGAGTAGCTAGCTTCAGAAGAAGTGTAGATTTGGCAGATGAAAAAATCGGGTACTTGCCCAGCTGCTGATGCTCAGGGAGAATATTTTTACCTGCTCATCTATGCCTCATTAAAGCCACAGACATTAGTCAGTTTTTTGCATGAAACTAAATTAAACTACACTTTTTTGTGTCCCTACCTTCACACACTCCCAAAAGGGCTATAATTTGCAGATGCACTGGACACACTCAGACAACAAAATGATTGTTCACTGGTGTTCTCATCCTGCAGCTGGCAAATTTGAAGATATGAAATGTGTAGTAGCTGATAATGTTTATGGAACAGATGTCTTTTCATAGCAAACCTGGCAAAAAAGTAAAAAAAAAAAAAGGATTTTTTTAAATCTGCTTCTGTGTGATACATTTGATGCCCCAGTGGGTATGTTAAGAAGCAATTCTTTTTGAAGACTCCTTGAGAACTGGCATCTTGACCATGGAAAAAAGAAGACACAATCTTGGAATGAAGAAAGCTCTTGGCTTTTGCAACCTTAGCTATATTTTCCTGTTCTAAGAGCTAATTTATCCTAAAAGTAACTCCCCAGCTTCACCTAAAATCAACACATTCCCTATTTTCCCTCCAAGCCCCAACCCAAGACCCTCACTTCCTTCCCTGCCTCAAGTTCACAAGGTCTCATTTAATCTGTAGCTCTGTCAGACAGGCACTTGGCAATTAGCACCTGTGCAAAGCCACAGGTAATGTGTGCAACAGTGAATTGCATAAAGCCAAATTCTGTAGCATCAGAGCACTGTGTAGGAGCGCTGAGCCAGCTGAGCCAATGTACAAATGCTTCTATGCAGTGTATTTTTTCCACCTTTCAACAGCTACAATGTGAAGAAGGGTTTCGTTATGAAATTTTGATTCAGATTTCATCAGAACAGAAAGCTGAGTACACCTGGCAAACTCTGGCTTGTTGGAAGCGTTGCTGAAAATTGGCAAAAATGAAGAAACTATTTCTTAAATATTTACAATGGTATGCCATAACCTTACACCAATGGTGAGATGGGTCTCGGAGGTCTGCCCAGTCTCTAGGGTTCTCTTATGCTCCTGGTGAAGTTTCAAAGACTGGAAGTATATTTTACTGGTTAGGACTAGCAGCCAAAGAAGTTGAGAAGGAGTTTCTTATGGCAGTGCTGTGGTAGTGGAGCAGGGAATATCCTCCCTGGGATCACTTGGAGGAGGCTGAAGCTAAGTTTTAGAACTTATGTAAAAACTTGAGACTTAGAAACACAGAACATCCTAACACATGAAAAAAAGTGCTAAAATGAAAACTGGGAAAGGAAGATAAGCAGATGCCCAAGACTGACAGAGCAAAGGGAACACTTCCAATGAGCCTTAGCTTCACAAGCAAACTCAGCTTACTGTTGCCATGGACTTTTGATCTAAGCTTCATACAGAAGGTTAAGAAGGTGAGACCAAGAACAGCCATGCACATGTTGCGGAGCAGGACCTGGAATGAATGCTGCTGCCAGCCCAGTTGTGCTCCTCCCTGTCCTACATCCCTGCCTCCCACTCTGAGCCTCTCTGACA
Organism: Mesitornis unicolor; assembly: GCF_000695765.1. Lineage (NCBI taxonomy): Eukaryota > Metazoa > Chordata > Aves > Mesitornithiformes > Mesitornithidae > Mesitornis > Mesitornis unicolor. Next base: position 44,825 of record NW_010199582.1, read on the forward strand.
GTTTTCCTGCCTTCTGATAAAAGACTTGCTTCACTTGCAACAAAAAGGTGTGAACAGATGCTTTTGGCAAGAGACAGCCACTGGACCACCTCTTCCACAACCCTAACTGCTTCCCACACTGTGGGAAGCCTGTTCTTCAGTGCTCAAGCTACCCTCATTAACTACTTGCTATACCATTTTTGAGCTGCTCATCCAAGCATCATCATCAAGTAACCTCAACAAAACTTTTGCTATTGCAGTTGTTTAAACAATGCACCATTAGCGACCTCTAGAGTAGTATAATTATTACGCTGTTCATTATAGAAAAAGAAAAGTTAATGCTGCCTGTTTTACAGTGTTAAAATGTGGCATGGATATATTCCAGGCATACAAGAATCCCACTTCCTATGACTGAAATAAATGGCACATCAGTATTTGCAAGGGAAAGTCAATAGTTCTTCTGGCAAAGAACGAGGATTATCAGCATTAGATTTCTCACTTGGGTTCGTTGCTGACGGACATTGACTCCAGACACTGTGGCTCCATGCATATGCACACATGTAAACTAAACAGTGCCCGGGAAAACAGTCATGTACCCAAAATTAATTCTCCTTTTTGGAAGCTGAAGTTATCTCCATCAGCAACATTTATTTTGTTTTCTCACTCTGAAGTTTCCCTGATGTGATGTCTCACTTGGAACTTTCCCTGATGTCCACTTAAGCCAAACACTTTTCCCAAGTGATTCCCTGGCACTGCTCAGGAGAGGCCAGAGACAATTCCTGGTGGGCAGCACTCCTCAAACCACCGTGATTTGGAGGCAGGATTTAGCACTAGGGATGCAGACTGTTCATGCCTACTGGCCTCAGAGTCAGAAAAGAAATTAAGAAATCCAGATAACAGTTAATTTTTCTCATACAGACACAGAAATTTCACACTGCCTATCCCAAATTAGATTTACTTGCACACCATTTACTGCATATTGTAAAACAAAGATTTATATTTTAGAATTTAGGAAGGGGGAAAGTGAGGCAAGTAGGAATGAGATACCTGGTTAGAGAACCCTTACTTTCATTAGAACCATTTAATGCTTGCAGAGGAAAACAGAGGAAGGGTTTGCAGAGCTAAAATGTCCCAAGCTGCAGTTCAGGCTAGTAGAAAGCGTATTTGGTGCAGGATCCAAGACCCATAAGGTTTCTTCTGGAAACTTCTCATAAAGTTCCACCATAAAATCCTCATGGACTGAGGATCAGAAAGGGCAGCAGCTTGAGAAGCAGGAAGAATGTATGAAGCTGTCAGTGTGCCCTGAGGTTGAGAGCATGGCTGCCCATTTGACCCTTCCTACCTTAGCCGAGACTGCCTGTGCTGAGTCAGCACCTCTCCCACCAGCTGCAGTCTCCTCCACAGCATCACTGCTACTACTGTCCAGCCCCTTACACATAGCAAAACCTTTTGTATGGGACATAGTTCTACCTTACGTTCAGGGTAAAGTTCACTTAAGGTACATAGCCTTGGGTGAAACCAGCAGAACTTAATATGGTTTCAAGCATTTCTTTCTTAAAAGGATCTGAGGTGTTGTCCTTTCCTTCTGCGGAGTGAGAACTGCTGAAAAGAAACAGTCCACTAAAGAGCAACAGCTCAGAGAAACCAGAAGATGGTTTTGGGTGAAAGGTGGGTTACCCTGGAGATAATCAAGGAGCACAAAAAAAACCAACCCAACAAACCTCAGCATTCAGAATGAGAGAGGAAAGGCTGGATGCTTGGTTTTGCTGCAAGTCAGAATAGTTAATTACACACCCACTTTTCAAAATCTTGGCCAGAAGCCTGAAGTTTTTGCCTCTTTATACTGCCTGGCAGCATCGCAGGTCCCAAGAACAGATTTAAATCAATTCTTTGTTTGTTAGCCATGAGCTACACATTTCAGAATTTCTGGCTGCCTGGTGCTATCCAGATTGAGTCGATGAAATTGCAAGTTTCTCAGGTTTTTTCTAAGAAAGACAAAAAAACCTCTTTCAGGAAGCTCCATCTGTGTTAGTGCCACCATGATTAGAGCTGGAAGTGCTTGAACTGTCTCTTTTCTCATCCTATAGCAAGTGCTGTCAGCAAAATGGCAACATACAGGTTGTCAAACTCCTGTTTCTATATCAGCCAGGTTGATGGATTTTTTCCTGGGTCACAAAGGCAGGTCTTGAACAAGCTGCCTGTGAGAGAGCACTAATTATCCAAATTTCTGCTGATTTTGTACTACTATTTTAGTTTTCATAATTAATTGTAAGCCTCTTCCCTCTACCTTGAGAATCATTAAGTTTCATTGAAACATTAAAACAAACACAAGAAGAAACAAGGAAAAATGAAAGGACAAGTTATGTCACAGGACACAGGAGATAGCAATGCTCCTAGGCTGAGGTAGACCAGCTGGCAATTTAGACATATTAGTCCATCAACAAGTTTACTGCTCTGTGTGCCCATATGGTGAGAACAAGAGCATGTTGGAACAAGGTATAATAAATAAACTACAGTTTACCTAAGGACAGTGCTGTACACACAAGGCAGCATTGGTCTAGCCTCCAGCAGCAAATTTTTTCATTTTGGAATTGATTCCAAATAATTTTCAGCAGGCAGAGGCCACCTTTCCTTCCCACCATTCTCCAAGCCAGGGTAGCCTTGTGGAGCCCAACCTGTCTCTGGGCAAGGATTTGAGTGTCTTTATACTGTGCTTCTCTATTTTCATCAGATGGATTTATTTTTTTTTCATTATTTTGCTTTTTCCTGTCCCTGGTTCCTACTATCCCAAGACAATAGTTCATGTTTTGGACATTTCCCCCACTTTCAGCTCTAGATGGCACTGATTCCTCACTGACAAACCATTGCTGGTTTCCCAAACGGGATTTAAAGGCTGAAAAAACATTCTCCAAAGAGCTAATTCGTACACGGTATTATAAGATATGTCAAAACTAATATAAACTAGACAGCCTTTAGAGAAACAAGAAAGTGCAGGTATTTTTATTGTAAGCTATATATAATATAGCATCCAACCATGTGCATTTAAAAATTTTGGAGATAAGTACTTTTTAACAGATATTGTTTGAATGGTTGTATAAAGTCTGCTGAAATTGTAATAGTTTAGCTTAAATCTAGTTTAAAACTCCTTTTTGCTCCCGAATTTAATTTCTCAGTTCAGACACTAGGCAAATCAGTAATGGAAGAGATTCTCAACTAGAACTCTAAAGTTCTTAAGGTAAAATAGGAATTTTTCTTTAAAGGATATATTTTTTTAATGTGCCTATTAAGGAAAAAATCTATATGCTTTCAATAAGGAGCTCGGAGTGTAATTATTTCAATATCTGGCAGAATTCTAGAAAGCTGTAAGTCGTACAATGAGCTTGGATACAGCCAGTGTAATTTTAATATATGAATAGCCAACAACGTCATCTGTCTTTTTAAATTATCACAGGCTCAGATGTTATTACAGTCCCCTTAAATACTGTAATATATATTTATGTTTCTTATTGGATGAAAGTCCTACAACAGGTCTGTGTGGTAGCAGATCCCTTTCTACAAGGAGAAATCTAGGCTATGCTACCTGGTACCTGATGAGTAAGCACTCCCCAGCTCTGGCTTTGAGGTGCATTACTCCTGCATTACAACCTTGTGTACTGAGGCTTCATCAAATCAGTAGAAAAGTGCAAGCATAGTGGAAGTGTTGGTTGATTATTGTTATTTAGTGCTGATACTATGGTAGCACTGAGATGTTACCCAGTCTGGGTTATTGTGGTAGACATTTACCCACCTGCAGAAAATGAAAAGCTACACAAGAGAATTTGCAATCTAAAAGAGACAGATGCTGTCTTGCTTTCTTAGGGACATTGGTCTCCTGAAAGCCTGAGAGGAGCATGACCCTGCTCTTCTCCATGCCTCAGAAGAGACAGGTATTTTCCAAGGTCTACATTTCACTTATGCATTAAATTCACCTTAAAACTAAATCTGAAAAATTGCATGTGGGCTTTTATGCCTCAGTCTGTGTTATAAAATGGATCTTCAGCTAAAGAAATAACAAGGCTAATTTCTGGTTGGCATAGTGACACAGCAGCTATATACTATATAAAACTTCCATGTGCTTTATATTAGGTACCTATAGAAGCTATTGTCTTCATATGTGATGGGTCTTACAGTTTTACATTTGCTCTCTGCAATGAGCTAAAATTACCCAAGAATTAGCACGAACTAGTGTGATAGATTTTTCTTTTTAATTTCTGGTGCTGCAAAATGCTGTGGGAACTTTGAACAACTAGCTGTGAAAATTACATATAATGGGAAAATGCAACTAGCTATCATCTTTTGGGGATACATTGACCAATTAAAAATAAAGACCAAACCAATCAATCCTATCTTCAAAGCAGCACTGAAGAATTAAAAGGAAAAGATTCAAAAGGGTGTGGTAATCTTCCCATTCTTCTAAGGCTTTGATACTCATCTGATATATTTGCTCAATCACACAGGCATTGTCTAGTAAAAGGAATACCAAAATATTAGAAGGCATCTCAGAAATCTCAGAACAAACTTCAACCCTCTTCACAAGTTTTTTAGTGTGATGAAGCATGAAGCTGAATCTCACTTAAACTCCACTAAAAAAATGACATCAAGAAATATTACCCAGAGAAATTAATCCTAGTATACATAACTTAGAACACAGTTAAATAAATGTGGCCAAGATGGAATATAAGACAAAAGGATCAATGCAGAAATCACTCTAATAGGCCCAACCATTGCTAGCGATCATCTGTTGAATTCTTGCTGTATTGATTACTGGACTCTCGTTCAAGGCTGGTTAAGTCTGAGGTGCCCAATTTCCGTCCCTCTGACTAGGTAAGAAATGAAGTGGCACTCAGCGGTTATTTGACATAGTTAAATTTTTCATGTTTTGAAGAACTGCTACCATTGAGTTCCATTACTGCAGATAAAAACATTCAAGAAAAAAAAAGTAAAATGCTGGGTTTCCAGAAAAAAAAATATTATCAAACCAGCATTCTGTTTTGCCAAGTAGTCTGTTTCCAACAGTTCTTATATTATATTGCTTGATATGGTGACATACAACTGTTTCCAAGGACATTAGTATACTGTGTATGTGAGCGAATGGTATACATTGCTGCCTGTCAGCATTAAATCTGGCAGAGCAGAAATAGAAACCTTTTACAAGTATTTGTATTATTTGTTCAATGAGAGCATACATTGGCCCCAGTAGGGTTCTGCTGGGTCAGCCATTCTGGAAAACACTGACTAAAAGAGTTTGACCATGAAAAAAAGTAAAGCTAGTCTCTTCAAGACAAAGTAATAGGTGGACAAAGGAAAAAGTTCTAAAATATTATAGGGATAGGAAAATCAAAGAAAATACAGGAATTGCAAAGTTTGATAATATCTGAAAATGTGGGTGAACCTAGCTTTCTTTCCAAATGATGGTCTAAAAATTCAGAAGAATAATTCCAGATTAGAAGAACAGAAGAGGCTCTCTAGTGAGCCAGCACAGGTGACCAGACGACTCTACCGTGACTTACCTGCTGCTAGTCAAAAGGGCCACATCCCACTCACTAGTTAAGGCTGCCAGTGGAGGCAGTATTTTCCATGTATCCACCTACTGATTCAAAGGAGACGGGTAAGGAAATCCCTACAGCAAAGGTGAATACATACTAGTTTAACATGTATAGAATACTAACTTACTGTTACACTTGAAAAACAGAGTGATACATGATGCCATCAGTGACCCAATATGTGACTTTATTATCAGCACCTACATACTACATTAAATTAATGCTACATCTGCTACAAGCAGGTAAGCAATGCTACAGTTAAGGTAGATCCCCACACATACTGCTGTGAGGCAGTCCAGGTTCTGGTGCTGTTTCTCAGGTTCAGACATTGTTCACTGGAGGTCAGGACCTTCTTTTTCTTGTGTTCTTATCTCTGCCCCATCAGCCGTACCCTGCCAATCTCTCTTTACAAGCTTACAGATGCTCTGCAGAACTAATTTCTTCTACCTTTGCAGGGTCTTTACCATGTCCATGTCAGACTTCACTGCACGTTCCCTCCAACATCCTCTTGTCTACTAAACTGCCTCAATCAAGTCTATTTTACTACTCAAATGAGGTCAAGGAAAGCAACATGTTCTTTATTGTAGTGTTAGCTGTTCTTCTGTTCATCCCTTATCTAGTTTTAGGAGACTCCAACACTATCAACACAACAATGCCTCCTGTTAATTCTGGAAGGAGAATTTTTCACTTATAATGTAATGCAAAAGCTTTTAGGAATTGTCATTACCTACTAAGAAGCATGTGTCAGCAGTCAGTAAGAGAAGCAAAGCAAGGCGGATTCTTCAATGATGGAAAAAGAAAATGTGGCATAAATGAAGAACTACTGTTTTCTTCACTCTTAAAAAGTGCTTGTACTCAGAAAAACATCTTGCAAACAACTGTTAAAAGAAAATCTGACCCACAGTTCACTGAAGTTAACAGAAATGGGGAGAATGGTTCTCACATGCTCCTGTGCTGGGGATGCTGTACACAGTTTAAGCGACTCAATGCAATTGTCAGACAAGGGTTGTGAGCTTTCTTAACATGCGATGATAAAATGAAAAAATGCTATACTTGCAAATATATGTGGCTGAAAATGCATATTATGTTACCTTTAGCAACTGCATGAATGATTAAGTGTTGTTAAAAGACATCTGCCTAATAAAATCAGACGTGTTTCTGTATAATTTACTACAAGCATAATTATGTCCTACCAGCTCTCACCTTCCTTGTCCTTAAAAAATTACAACTAAATACTTAAATAAATGGAGCAATTTATAACATTAGATTAGGACTAGGAAATTATAGACTTAACCATATTATTTCTTTTTTTTTTACGAAACTGCAGAGAAAAAAGAATCCTATGAACAAAAAATGTGGCTAAGCGCTAAATGTTATAACACTAATCTGTATAAGGAATCAGCCAACTTAAATAATTTACTAAACTAATGAAAATCATGCAGAGCTTTCATAAAACTTCCACTTACTTTCCCATCAACTTTGTTGCAACAAGTGGGTCCCACAACTGTGCTTCCAACGCTGTTCATACTACAGTTGACTAAACTGTTCCAAAGTTAAATTGCAGGGATTGTACTCCATTTTTATTCACTTTCTAACAGAGAATTTAACCAGAAAATATTTTATTAATACAATATGTTTAAAATTGTTTATTAAAAAAATCTGGTTGTCAGGCTTTGTGTTTTTATTGAATGTTACATATGCAAAACTGTAGCTATAGTAAGCTAAACAAAAAACAACAGATAAGTTTTCTTATTTTCTTTAAATAAGTTTCTATATTTAGAACTCTACTTACAAAAATTAAAAGCAATTCCAGGTGCCTGAAGTATTTATACACTGTATAATTAAAAAGTGCTAAAGTACAATTATAGACTTTTTAATAAGGAGTAAGTTTTTCATTTTCTTCCCTTTTATTTTAAATATTGCTTCATCTAAGATGATTTATTCCTTTGTTTCATATCAAGCTAGCAGATTTTACAAAGTGAGGCTTTTTCTAAAGCTTTGCTATTTGTTTTGCAAGGGAATAAATTTCCAGGAACTGTTTATATGCACTTTTTATATTCAGCAATAAGTATATGAAGCAATTTAAAGCAAAAAACTCCATGATTCAGAAAATCCTTCGAGTCTCATTCAGTCACCTGTCCGAAGACTGCCTAATCCAAACTCTGTACCAGTTTAAATCAGAGATGGGCTGCAGTAGGGATGTGCTTACAAAAAGGTTGCCTGAGTGTCCTCTCCACCAAGGAGCATGTTTATCTACCACAAAACTAATGCTCTCCTGGGATACAAATGGATCTTTTTCAATCTAACCAGACCTTAATGTGGACCCAAGAGCTCCCTTGCTCTCGCTGCAGCTGACATGTCCATGTGAAGCAACACTTAACAAATATGCACTTATTAGGAAATTGTTTTGACAAAGCACTTCCAACTGCCTCTGCCAAGAACTTTTTAAAAGCAATCTTATTTTTTGCTACCATTTGCCTACATGGTAGCAGAGATAAAAAAGCCACATAGCCATGTTACACCCTATGAATTTGATCATTTGCCAATATGTTGTCACTAACAGAAACACAACAGGTGGCAATGGGTCGGAGCAACAAGGTTGAAACACTGAAGGGTACACAAAGAAGCATTGCAAAGACAGATTAATTTTGCCGTGGAAAAAGATGTGCAAGTGTGACTACAGTGCCTAATTGCTCCACTTTGTGGGTGTCTCGTGAATGTAGTAACAGAAACCAGGTCTCTTCAGAAGTCAGGTTGTAATCAAGGAAAACACGTGCTTTGGAAAAGAGTTACCTGAGTTCCCTGCAGCACTGTCACTTGTCAGCTTATGCTGGGTATCATGCAAATATTTAGTGACCTTCTGCAAGAACATGCCTTTGTCTTACAATAAAATTGTATTGTTTACTCTTTTCACAACAACAGTATATATATATGTAATTACCTACTAAGGCAGCTGTGTCCAAAATAAACTGGTTACAATATATATGAATTACCATAAAAGTGGGGCAAGTATTGGTATTGAGTACATATGTACATTACTACTTTTGTCTCCAAAGCAATGTCATCTCAAAAGCTCTTTCAGGACATTGTACTGTAGTACTACTAGAAACACCTTATTATCTTTCTGCAAAGAGTAGCTGAACTCTAAACAGAAAAAAACATTGCCATGAGAAAGCTAATCTTACACATCTTATTTCTCAGGGAAAACCTTGACAGTGTATTGCCTTTCTATCTCCTACACAGATCAGGCACCTTTAAAATATGCTAAACTGGAGAAATAACACAAACAAGGAACACTTCTAAGAATGTGATTTAACAGGTGATTCTTATTACCCCCATTATGAGAAATACATACCCAAAAATCAATGAAGCGAGAATGAAGATATGCATGCCAAAAATCTAATGCAGCATATGTTTGTAAAAAAAATTATAACTACTGTGAATTGTTCAGGGTTGGCAAGGTGGGAATATATATATATATAAAGAGGACTGCTAACTTGCTTTAATCAAAGTATGTCCACATCTTGAGCTTGTTTTTGCTATTCTGTCAGCTAGCTCCTCAGGAAGGAATTCTTTCTGATTGAAAATACAGTGATCTGACCACATTCTGGAAACCTGCTTCAGCTGAGCCGAAGATAGAAAGGCCTTTGAATGTACTTTGCTGAAGTAAAGCCAAGGAGTCATCTAGTGTTCAAAAACCCAAAGTAGGAAAAAGTCTTTGCACTGTTGGAAAGGCATTTCAGGTCACATTATGGCTGTTACAAGTAGATTACTCACCATTTGTGTCAGGACATTCACCTTCAAGGAAACTATTTTCTCACTGAAGTTTCCAAGAGACAACATTTTATCCAAGCAGCTGGGTGCTGGAAACAGTTTTTCTTTAGCTAAAAACCAATGCTGCCCTGTTCAAAGTAAGTACCACTGATATTTTAATAGTTCCTAATGTTTTGTATGGCACAGGCTTTACACAGATTTAGTTTCATCCTGGTATATCATCCCACAGCTATGCAGGCCTATAGATTAGGCTGTAGTCCAATCAGTAGTCATGTAATAATACACTATCTCAATGAAAGAGATTATCCAAACACACAAAATAGACCTGCAAAACAATGCCCTTATTTTACATGAAAAAGACATTGACTTCCGTGGATATTTTGCTAGTAGTTCAGAAATCGAGTTTTTAAATTATTAAATTGATCTATAACTTTTTAGCAACTGAATTTTACATACAGTATTCTATGAGCTCTCATTGAGTTATATTTTCTATTTTATGTTCTCTGTTGTTCCACACTTCAGAATTATTCTGGTGTCTCTTTTCCTTCCACAGAACTGAATGTCCTTCCAAGTCTTACTTATTGTCGCTACTATAATCTAGAGGGCTACTTCTGCCTATAAGATAGACATATTTATTTTTTATGATGCTTTTTCATGCAGGATCAAAAAATTCTCCATGAAAAGAAAAAGTCCAGTTCTCATACCGATTAAATCATCCAAAAGATGATACTTATTTCTGTTGTTGGATTTTGTTCTAATAGAATGCTATAATGATGCAGAAATAACAGCATAAGCACAGGAAATTTTTGTGTGTACGCATACAGGCTGCTGCTTAAACCCTCCAATATTCAGTACTAATGGGAATTGAAATAATGTGAAGTACAATCTCAGATAGTGCAGCCCAATAATTACAGAGGAATTACCAAGATGATAAACGAAGCAGCCCACAGTGCAGCACTGTAATGAGTGCCTCTAACCCAGAGAGAGCCCCATTCTTTTCCAGTGTACCGGAAATAACGCTAGTCAGATCTCTCCTGGACTACCAGTGCTGTTCTGGTTCATGTGCAGACTTCTAACCCACTGAGCTGCATTTTTTATGCTGTAAATCAAAATTGCACTGTTTAAAGCTCACAAGACCAAAAGCTAGAAAGGGAGAATAAAGACTGTTTTGAAAGACAACTGATATTTTGCTTGATCTGAAATACTCATGAACTAACTTCAGCAATTGAATTCAAAAGCTATCTCACCATAGATGAAGACGAGTAACCAGAATATCAGGAAATGTGAACAATGTTAGTTGAAATATCTTCACAAGTGTTTCTACAGTACCTGCTTGTAAGAGCCTAGATTTCAAATAAATTTCTATTATGTTTTCAAATCTTGATAAGACAGATCTCTATATTCACTCCATTAATTTGAATTAGATGGATTTGTAAGTAATTCCTTATCTAAAGTACTGGTAGGTAGTTGCACTCCTTCCATTTTGGTTTTTATAAGATTTTGCTTCCATGGAAGCAAAACATCCTGACTACATCCACATGTTTTGCCTTCTCACTTCAAAGGCTTGGATTTAAGGCATATTTTCACAATAAAATTTTAATATCAAAATAGGATTAAAAGAAAAAATATCTTCTCTTGTGTTGCTGTGCTATCTTTTAGAGTTTTCACTTCATGATTCTTCCTGAGACCTTTGTAATCTTTCAGACAGTGTAAGTGTAAAATAATCTCTCCAAGCAGATATATCAGCTTCAGCTTCTAAGAACTTATTTTTAAACAGATAATCTAAATCCTGAAGAGTTAATGAGGAATGCCATTTTCTCAGTTCCTTAATAGTGTACATTCATGGCAGTTTCAAGAGGACAGTAGAATTTTTAAACGATCTTGGCATGTCAAATTCAAACCATACTCTAGCCCTGAGTACAGATATCCTCTAATTCCATTTGTCACCCTGTGGAGACCACAGCTGATATTAAGTTTTCCCTTGTAACACAATCAGCACCAGTGATGAGTTTTGAGACTGAGATACAATAATTAGCCTCTAAGTACAGCTTCTTACCTTACCAAGGGTACAGGCTACACTATATTATTGAGTGAACTCTTCATGGATAGTAATGGCATCACTCGTAGCCCAGTAAAAACATTGCTTATTGTTGAGACAAACCTTTTCCCCTCTCAAAACTTAATAAACTTGTTATTGTGAAAGCTTCGGACTCAATTTCTTTTCAATTTCCATTCAATCACTTTTTAAATAACTAGACTTACAGATTTATTTCAAGGTTTTTTGCCCACTTTGAAATATTAAGGGCACATGAACAAAGTCATAGTCTCTCCTTCTCCACTCAGAAGAGTATTTTCAAATTGTTCATTGCATTGTGCAAGATAAAAATCTAACTTTTCAAATCTCTTAATTTATATGTTTTTTTCACTAGATCATTTCTAACCTTGTGATGATCAGCAACTGCTTCTTGATAACAGAAAGAAACTTGGAATTTGTCAAGGTTACCTCCATAAAGGATTTTCTGTTTTCTTTTTTCTAGTTTTTTTTTTGCCCAGTTAGAAAATTTATCTTTTTTGAGAGCTTCAGAAGTGCACTTGGTCAATACTTTCCACCTAAAATCTAGAAATAAAGCCCATAATGTCTAAGTTCAAAATGAACAGCATCAAAACCCAGCTAGAATGAGCAGGAGGGGGGAAAAAAGCCCTCGTAACTGAAACTTATACAGAGAAGAAAGACTTGTGTATCAGAAATGCTAAGCGATCACTGTTTGTAATTGATTCTTTTTCCTAAACAAGGGAGGAGACTACAGTGGAGAAGTTATCTAGTTACTCCTAGCAGTGTTGTCTCCTCTTATTTTTTTTAATTCCTGCCTTTAAAATGCATTTTTTCCTTCAGTGACTAATCAGTATGGATAAAGTTGGACAGCAAAATTAAAATAATGTTGTTCTCTGACAAATGTTTTCTGCCATCTCGATCGAGTACAGTACTTCTCAAACCTTGCCCTCTGCACTTGCACTCCAGAGCAGCTTGTGCCTCCACTCTGCTGTTCATCCCCTCCTCACTTTACCTGACTTTTTTGACAAAGGAGACAATCACCATTAAGTACAGCTGAACCACCAAATATCAGTGCATTGGTGTCAGCAGTTGTTTAAGTCATACAGACATCCTGTTGGCTGGAGTGCCACCTCTTTGGAGCTCTCAGACCTCGTTCAGGAACAGAAAAGGAAGGAGCACAGGACACTCCAGGACCTGGTGCCAGTGAAGTGTCAGCTTCCTGAACCTGAGTGATAATGAAAGGGGGAAGAAGTCTTAATGGACTGCAGACTAGAGGGAAAAGGGAGGAATTAAAAGTCTATGAAGAGTAAGAAGTATTTCATTCACTGCATTTCCGGTAACAGAGTTGACTATGACAGTAAAAAAAAAAATGAAAAGGAAATATGTATACAATTTTTAAAAAAGACGAGCTGAGATTCCTGCTAACATTGCAGACACAATCATGTTAACGAGTCCCGCCACCTTTCTGTCTTCTCCCTCCTGCATGCTGTACACCTCCTTTCAAACTCTAGGTAAGTTGCTATGGAAACCATCAGCATGGCTACAGAAATCGGGGGAAATATAGATTTCATCCACATATACATGTTAGAGTGAGTCCAAAGGAGGGTCATGAAGATGATCAGGAGGCTGGAGCACCTCGCCTATGAAGGCAGGCTCATAGAGTTGGGGTTATTCAGCCTGAAGAAGAGAAGGCTCTGGAGTGACCTTATTGCAGCCTTCCAGTACCTGAGTGGGGCCCACAAGAAAGCTGTGGAGGAACTTTTTATAAGGGCATGTAGTGATAGGACAAGGGGTGGTGGCTTTAAACTGGAAGGGGATATATTTAGATTTGACACTGGGAAGAAATTTTTCACTGTGAGGGTGGTGAGGCACTGGAACAGGTTGCCTCTGGAAGTTGTGGATGCCCCCTCTCTGGAAGTGTTCAAGGCCAGGTTGGATGGGGCTTTAAGCAACCTGGTCTAGTGGGGGGTGTCCCTGCCCATGCAGAGTGGTTGGAACTAGATGATCTTTAAGGTCTCTTCTGGCACAAACTATTCTATGAGTCTGTTACTCTGTAATTCTTCAAGATGCATTAAATGAATCCTATGTAGGGAAGTTGGGAGAACCTGATCAGAACCTCTTTTTTTTTTCATTTATTTTTTCTTATTTTTTTCCTTCAGAGTGAAAAAATGTCTCCTAATCAGCAGAACGGTATTTTTCATAACTAATTTAGCTTCATCTTAATTCTCTGTACCACATTGTTCTTTTTAACACATTGTTCTTTTTAACACTCTCTTTGTCTTGCTCCACTGAAAAAAAAAAGAAAGGAATTACAAGGTAAACTACATTGCATGACACAACTTTCAGAACTATAAAAACTAGGCAAGCATTGTAAGTTTAGGACTAGGAAAAAAAAAAGCAGCCTTCACTTTCTAGGCCCCAATCCACTAAACACTTATCCAGTCATAAGCACATGAGTAATTTAAGTGAGCTCTTGGATTCAAGCCAATAGATAAATGTTAAATGTATGCCTGGCCCAGCCAATGTGCACAATCTGTTGCTAAATGTGACATTTGCATACTTATATATATATATATATCTTTTGCATTTTTGGAGAGTAGAAAAGCTGTTTTTAAACTAGAACATAAGGCTAAAATCGTGATTAAAATTGTCCTGGAACTCTCTCTAGTGAAGCATTGTATAATTTTGTTTGCAAAGGTCTTGGAATAAACAAAGATCGGTGCAATTTACATTTACTTCTTTTTCAACTAAATATGACATGTAGACAAGCTGTGAAGAGTAAAATAAACAGGTTCTATGCATAATTTAAAATTTCAAGACAACTAAACTCCACGGAGTGTTTTTGATATTACCTGTTTCAGTGACATTGAAAGACAGCAGTGAGTTAAAATTACAGTTTAATTGGCATTAATGCATTTCCCCCAAAATCTATTTTGTCTATTTTTTTCTTTAACTGAAAGTCAAGGGAGAGGGAGGAAAGGGTATTTGGCTCTTCAAGGGAAATATTTTTTTTCAGTTTGACAGGAAAATTGAACTAATAGCATTGAAGAATGAGTGAGTTTAATGTTTCCAGACTCAAGTTCTTGCAGGCTTAACTGTCAGATAAGAAAATAAAGTTCTGCTTTATTGGCTTAGACAACATATTCATATATTTGTAAGTATGGTTGATGAAAGCCAGGCAAAGCTAGAGATAAGTAAACAGAGATGCTTCAACACTACCACAACATTTAAAGAGAAGGAACCAATCCTGTGTTTTTCCCATATACCAATAGCCTGATACTGTGATAAATTCACCTCAGTGGGACTATTGACTTAGTCCACCACACTCTCACAAATTTGAAGAGGCACTTCTAAAGCTTTTGTTCAAATCCTATTGATGTCAACAGTATTTGCACTGAACTTGAATAGACCTTAAGTTAGATCTTTAAGGGACTTCATGCTCATTATTGCTACAGTTGGCCTTTACACATCTCATCCTTCAGGAAATCCACTTATGCACTGGGTGTCCCTATGTATTCATAGTCAGATAAAGCAATACAGAGCATATGGAAGAAACACTAGCATAAGACTTTGAGGAGAAGGGGAATGTTTACTCTGGTCCACTGGTGAGGAGCTCCCACACTCTACAGTTCATAACTCAGTAATCTCTGCTAAGATTAGCTACACAAGTAATATTTTTCAACATCAGCAGGTGGCCAGACACTTTTTTCCAAAGAAGATTGAAGCACTCTGTCACCTCCAATCCAGCAGCCCAGTGGTTAGAGTATACCTCTCTTCCTGTCAGTAGGAGGTAGAGCTTCCAATTCTTATGTTGCCTGTAAAATTTTAAATGTTACTTTCCTCCTGTCCAATGTTTTTCATTACTTGCAAACCTAACCATTCTCCCTTGTGCCAAAGGGAATAGCTATCGATTTAGGGTAACTTTAGTTCCTTACAGCTTCTCAATAAAGAGCTTCATAGTCTTGTACAGCCAGAAATTGGGGCCAAAAAAATCCAACAAAAGTTGTCACTGGAGGAGAGACAGGGACATCCATTTACCCTTGTAGGTGAAACCTCTGATAACCAGCCTGTGAAATCATGTCTCCTCTCTCACTGAGGCTTTAAGTACTCTAGAAAAACAAGCATAACTCACTGGCAGGGACTGATACCAACCTAATCTCACAGAATGATGCATAGCCCAAGTAATGTACAACCCACTGGTTATAGCGCTTACCCTGATGTTGTACGTTTGCATCTCCTGAGACAGACAAGGTCTTAAAGTCAGGTCTCGCATACTGTACAGAGGTTTCATTTTGTGATACAGTATTTTACTGGAGAAAGGTGAAAATACTGCTTGCTCTTCCAAATAGTATCATGACTTTTTGAAGAACCAAATGAATTGGATCAAGATATTAAGAAAAAACACACATTGAAGTACTTTCTATCCATTCAGGAGAATAAAACGGACATCAAGGAGTCAAACCTTTTAGTCATTAGGCAGTCCTCAGAAGCTAAAATTTAAACCTGGAGTCCAAGGAACATATACAATCGTGGGAAACAGGAACTCCTATGGTCAGACAACATCTCAAATTTTTATTTTGATTAATTCATAACATCTTTGCATATAGATGTGTAAATGAGACATTAAAGAGGACTTGGATACTGTCCCGGTTTACTGGGATAGAATTTGAGAGTCAGTTTT
>NW_010199583.1:0-258 GCF_000695765.1 Mesitornis unicolor
CAGCCAGGCCGGTCTTCTTCTCCACCAGCTCATTTTCCAACACACAGAGGCGGCCTGTTCTTGTGCCTTTAAGAGTTCCTTTGTGAAGAACTGTCTCCCAGGGGATTCTGCCTCCCAGGTCCCTAAACAGGCCAAAATCTGCCCGCCAGAAGTCCAAAGTGGCAGTTCTGGTAGCCCCCCTCCTTGCTTCTCCAAGGACTGAAAACTCTATCATTTCATGATCACTATGCCCAAGACAGCCTCCAACCATCACATCCC
>NW_010199583.1:270-4700 GCF_000695765.1 Mesitornis unicolor
CAGGTCCAGCAGGGCACCTTCCCTTGCTGGTTCCTTCACCAGCTGTGTCAGGAAGTTATCTTCCACACACTTCAGGAACCTCCAGGACTGTTCCCTCTGTGCTGTGTTATATTTCCAGCAGACATCCGGGAAGTTGAAGTCCCCTAAAAGTACAAGGGGAAGCAATCGCGAAGGTTCTCCCAGCTGCCTGTGGAATATTTTGTCTATCTCTTCATCCTGGTTAGGTGGTCTATAGCAAACTCCCACCATGATATCTGACTTGTTGGCCTTCCCCTTGATTCTCACCCATAGGCACTCAACCCTGTTGTCACTATCACTAATCTCTATGCAGTCATAGCATTCCCTAACATACATGGCCACCCCACGATCTTTCCTTCCTTGCCTGCCCTTTCTGAAGAGCTTATACCCATCAATGGCAGCACTCCAGTTGTGTGATTCATTCCACCATGTTTCCATGATAGCTACTATATCATAGTTATCCCGATGCACAATAGCTTCCAGTTCCTCTCGCTTATTGCCCATGCTGCATGCACTGGTATAGACATACTTCAATCAGGCTAAAGGCCCTGCCACCTTTTCACAGGGAGAAGTCCTAATTTCTGCCAAGCTATTTTCAGATACTTCCATGGTTACTAACCCACTTCCATGGTTACTAACCATGAAAGCCATCTCCCACACCTACTCATTTTCTTTTCTCAGCATTAAGATTTCCACTAAGCACAATAAATTCCTCCCTGACATTAGCATAGGAAGCATTTCAAAGCACAGGGCAATATTTCCACTTCTACAAAGACATGTCCAGAGACTGCTCAGTACAATAAACATGGTGTCCCAGTATGAATAGCAGAGGACAATGCCATTGACATCCACACACATGATAGACCCTAGAGATCCACTTGTGGCATAGAGCAGGTCAGACCTGCTCCTGAAGTGTCAAGAACCTCTTCTGGCAGACCTCACAGTAGCTTGTCTGCTATGGCAGATATGAAGGTAACAGCCCTTTCACAGACAACACTGGGGTACATAGGACAGATACAGGCCCTCTCAGTTGCCCCATTAGTGAATAAAACTACAAGCGGCAACCAATCTATGGTCACTCTTAGATCTGAAGATTAATATCCTCTCTTAGCAGTGTTTGTCAACCAAAAGCTCATCACTCCCTTTTAGATGGCAGAACTGAAGCGGTAACTTGCTAAACAATTTTGTGCCAGATGAAATAAATCTAGAAAATATGTCCTTTCAATGTCACCTTCCTTCTCCTTGTTGACTGCTCTTACTAATCCATCTCAGAAAGCCCAGGCAAAAAGGTGAATCACAAGATGGGAACAGAAGAAAATACAGGATTACTCCGTTTGATCCTTCTCTCCCCATCCCACAGAATTACTTCATTTGCTAGTAATCTGGAGTGCACTGAGCCAAAAATCTCTGAAGGAAAGTATCGGCAGTCTGACACAGAAAACATATAGCTCATGTGTCAGAATATCACAGGGTGATGTGAGGCTTAAGGAGGAGGGAACAGGGCTACTGCTTGTGCAAGAGATGCACCAGATCACCTCGTGTAAACAAAGCCAGAAAGGAGTTTCAGAGTCAAACATGCCCTCATTCACCTCATGTGGGATGCAGGTATTTTCCACTGAAGATCCATCTACAGGAGCTTCTCTTTCGTGGTGGGAGAGAACTGAGCCCAAACAGCGCAGAATGTGCTCTAACTTTGAGATGCAGCATTTCTTTCATCTTGTCTCAAGTCACACTGCTTTCTGATTTATGTACCATATATTAAATAATTTACAATCAAGAGACCTGCTGGGCTGGCACTCTCAATTTTGTGTCAGGCACAAAGCATAGATTATTTGAATTTCGTTTCTTCTTTTTAATATTCTGAAAAGAAAGGGTTTGGAGCCAGTTAAAGAAGTTGTGTGGTTTCCTGCTTGTGCTTTCATTTGTTTTGGGTATTTGGGTTTTGTTTTTTCTTGTAATTAGGGTAACACAGTTTATATTGCCTTTAATCACAGCATACACACTCTGTAATTACATGCATATGAATTGTTTATATTTGTGGAGGTGGGAGAGCGAGAAAGTGGATGTAATTATGCATATAGGGAAATGTAATGATTAATTATCTGGAGTACATAATCTTACCAAGAGGCTTGATAAAGTGCAAGTGCAACTGTCTCTCCTGTGTCTTAATTACTTACAGAGAGCTTGATTCAGCTGTTTCTGCTCATGCAAATTCCCATTCCTGTCTATCTGAAGGGGAGTCCATAGGCTGAAACCTGTGAGTGCTTTCCTTGAGCAAACATCTCGCATCCATGCACGTTCACAGAGAACACATGAAGCTGTCTTTACATTATGGGACTCGATCTGCATTTAGATCAGTTTAACCCTTCAGCCTGAGGCCAGCAAGAATGAGATACGAGGTGTCATCGCTGCAGCTCTTCAGGTTCAGAGGAGGCAGAAGAGAGCTGCTCCCGGCTAAGAGGAGTTTCCCATGCTGCCTAACCCAGAACATCTGAATCAGCTCAGCATTTTGAACAGTCTGTGTAATAACCAAGCATGTGAAAGAAATCCTCTTTCTGCACTGATGACAGGGGGGACAGAGACAGATTTTCACACCCTCCGTAAAAAGTATCAAGGCAGCTTTCCGAAAGAACCCAGCAAGCAGCAGGCCAGGTGGAGAAAAAGCCTACTTTTTGCTTCGAGACTTCAATGCATTAGCAAATGGTACCTTGCAAAAATTGCAGCAGAACCTAAGTTTGGAAATTCTCAAGGGAAATGCCACAGTGTTAGTGAACCAGCCACTGCTTCATGCGCTCAGGGCAGGAGCAGCAGCATCTGCTTTCTGCTGCCAGGTGCCTAGATAAGTAGTATGAGTAAAAGCAGTGTGGAGATGTTCTGCAGCAGGGAGCAGAGAAGGAGCAAAGAAAGAACCCCCACTCTCACTGAGTAAAAGGTTGTGCCACCCAGGCATGGTGCCATGATACCAGACTGACATATATGATTTCTTACTACACATGCAAACTTCTTATAGAGATCTTCTTTTTGGTTAACCATTTTTAGTGAAAAGGTTTTTCTTTTTTTAGTGTTGTGAAACACATTTCCTGAGTCCTCAAAGAAGGCTTTCAGGCAGCAATACATTTTTCCTCTATCATCCTTGCTGCCACCAGAGGCCTCATTTCAACACCAGTTGTGGTGACAGGCAGGGCTGGCATGAGGGCGCTTTGACATGAGTGGGAGAATTGAGCTCCAGTGTAGCCCCTCTCATGGCTCCTGCTTCTGATGACTTTGGGGTTAATAAGTGGCCATTCATAATGGCCTCTTTCCCCTCCAACTACAGACCTCCAGATTTCTTCTCCGGAGGTACTAGTCTCTACACACCAGCCACACAGCGTTGTAAGCCTGATTTGCCTGCATGCACACACTCCCTCACACTTCTCTGTTTTTCCTTTCGGTGACTAAGCCTGTCTGTCATTTCTTGCATGAACAGTTGACATCAGAAAGTATGTTTAAAAAGTTCATGTTGACTACTGCAAACCTAGATCTGCAGAGTGGCAAGTGTGAATAACACAGCTTTTCCTAACACTCCACTCTTACATGCTCATCCTAACATTTCAAGAAAGTGAAAAGACCTATCAGGAAAAAAAAGTCATGGAATTTCTCTTGCACAAGGACAGACGCAAGCACATGCTTGCTGCACCAAAAACATGCTTCTGCATTGCTGCTGCACTGCAGCACTCTGGTTCAGGAAACAGGATGCAGATATTCAGCTTTCTATCACCAATTCTTATCTGATACCGGTGTTTTGTATGAGGATATCATTGTTTGCTCTGCCTGACTGAATGCAGCTCTCATTTTACAGGGAGCCTATTTTGCTGGATTGCAATTATCCAATTTTGTTATTTATACAAATTCATTTCTCCCTTACAACATTCCAGCCTGGCCTAGCTCTTACAGCTAATGTGCCAGGACACAATGCAACGCCTGTATGTTAAAAAACATCTTGACATAAAACTGAGATAGAAAATTTTCTTATTTTCATTAAAAACCCAAGCACGAGTTAATTTCAGTCAAAACTGCTTACCAGACATGAAAAGCTTCCAAAGAAGGTAATCTGAGAATGGTTTATTAAAAAGCATCAGAGGTTTGGTTAAGTACAGCTGAAGCTACATTAATCCTTATAATTTCATTCAAATTCTGTATGAAGAGGAACACTTCAATGTCTCAGTCAAGCTCTACTGCAATATTGCCCTACCTTTTTATCATTTCATATCTCTCTCATCAAAGATAATAGGTCAAAAGTTATAGTCTAAGACTTCTGCAGTTCTCAGTTGGCTGTTCATTACATTGAGGCTAATGTCTCTTTTTAAATGTTTCTTCCTTCTTGACAATCTGTCCTGTAAGTCAATGTGTCATGGTTTAGGGCTGGGCTGGCC